>NW_020954671.1:7813195-7814767 GCF_900497805.2 Vombatus ursinus | reverse complement strand
AATACATTGCTGCTCTGTTTACCTTTTAAGTGGCGTGATGAACAGAATTATACCATGCTATAATTATGTAATGAAAGGTTATAAATCAATTTTTGGACTGGAAAAACACACAGGGTGCGATGATTATGCAGTGAAATATAGTACAAAGTTTCTCCACCAAAAGAAACTTCCCTGATGCTTGCTTGATATTTGAGTTTATATCAATAAATTCCTTTCAGTGCTGATCAGAGCCATATACAATGCTTTGGAAATTTACTTAGCAATACTGGAAGGGTAGGTTGGAGCTAATGAATTAGTCCTGCATTCTTGATTACATATGAATATGTTATATACCAGATTATAAACTCTATGAGGACAGAGTCCCTGTTTCTTATTCTTCTTTGCACTTTCTGTGGTGCCTCATGTAGTGCTTTGAAATAGTAGACACTCAATAAATATTTTTTTAAATAAAAAATTGATAATGTGAGATTATTTGTCTTATTCTTCTCTCTGGGGAATGTGGAGAAAATAGCTTTTGCAAAGTGAATTGAGTTGACCAAAATAAATAGGAAAGATCAACAATGTGGAATAGTTAGAAATATGTAACCTTCCTATTAGTTAGAGAGATTTTCTCAGCTTAGGGAACTTGGAGACACCATAAGAATAAAAGAGGAAGGTTTCACTTGATTGGAAGGTTGGAATACTGCACAAAAGTTCTGTAATGTGCCTATATTCATGATCCCTTGATCGGCTTTAAAGGTACTTTTAACTAAATTTTTTTCTTTCTTTCTTTTTCTTATTTTTATTAAACTCACCCCAAGATGGCATGCATTCTGAACACCCCTTCCCCTAGTCTGCTTTCCCTGCTATCTCTCCCCCCCTTACCCTTCTATTTTCCTGTAGGGCAGGATAGATTTCTGTACCCCATTTCCTATATTTCTTATTTCCCAGTTGCATGTGAAAATATTTTTTTTAAACATGTGTTTTTAAAACTTTGGGTTCCAAATTTTCTCCCAACCTCCCTCCCCACCCACCCTCATTGAAAAGGAAAGCAACTCAATATAGGCTATACATGTGCAGTTATACAAAACCCTTCCATAGTAGACATACCATGAAAAACATTTCCCTTAATCCTATCCTGCCCTCACCATTTATTCTGTTCTTTCTTTTGACCTTGTCCCTCCTTAGAAGTATTTGCTTCTGATTCTCCCCTTTCCCAATCTGCCCTCCTCTCTATCATCACCCTACTCTCTTGTCCCCTTCCTCTCCTATTTTCCTGTAGGGTAAGACAGATTTCCACACCCAATTGAGTATGTATGTTATACCCTCTTTAAGTCAAATCCTACGAGAATAAGATTCACTCATTTCCTCTTACCTTCCCCTGGTTCCCCTTAACTGTAAGAGCCTTTTCTTTTCTGATTTTTTTTTGGGAGATAATTTACCCCATTCTACCTTTCCCTTTCTCCTTCTCCTAGTATAATCCTCTCACGCCCCTTAATTTTATTCTCCAGATATGACCCCTTCATTTTCAACTCACCCTGTGCTCTCTATCTATCTATCTATCTATCTATCTATCTATCTATCTATCTATCT
>NW_020954671.1:7809834-7813185 GCF_900497805.2 Vombatus ursinus | reverse complement strand
TCTATCTATCTATCTATCTATCTATCTATCTATCTATCTATCTATCTATCTATCTATCTATCTACCTATCTACCTACCTACTTCCCTACCTATCTATCTATATACATACATATAATTTTTCTCCTCCAACTACCCTAATACTGACAAAGGTCTCATGAGTTACAAATATCATCTTTCCATGCAGGAATGTAAACAGTTCAACCTTAATAAGTCTCTTATGATTTCTCTTTCCTGTTTACCTCTTCATGTTCCACTTGAGTCTTGTATTTGAAAGTCAAATTTTCTATTCAGCTCTGATCTTTTCATCAAGAATGCTTGAAAGTTCTCTATTTCACTGAATGACCATTTTTTACCCTGCAGGATTATGCTTAGTTTTGCTGGGTAGGTGATTCTTGGTTGTAATCCTATCTCCTTTGCCCTCCAGAATATTATATTCCATGCCCTGTGGTCCCTTAATGTAGAAGCTGCTGAATCTTGTGTTATCCTGATTGAGTTTTCACAATACTTGAATTGTTTCTTTCTGGCTGCTTGCAATGTTTTTTCCTTGACCTGGGAACTCTGGAATTTGGCTACAATATTCCTAGGAGTTTTCCTTTGGGGATCTCTTTCAGAAGGAGATTGGTGAATTCTTTCAATTGCTATTTTGCCCTCTGGTTCTAAAATATCAGGGCAGTTTTCCTTGATCATTTCTTGAAAGATGTTGTCTAGGCTCTTTTTTTGATCATGGCTTTCAGATAGTCCAATAATTTTTAAATTCTCTCTCCTGGATCTATTTTCCAGGTCAGTTGTTTTTCCAATGAGATATTTCACATTGTTTTCTAATTTTTCATTCTTTTGGATTTGTTTTACAGTATCTTGATTTCTCATAAAGACACTAGCTTCCAATTGCTCTACTCCAATTTTTAAGGAAGTATTTTCTTCAGTAATTTTTTGGACTTCCTTTTACATTTGTCCAATTCTGCTCTTTAGGGCAGTCTTTTCTTCATTGGCTTTTTGGACTTCTTTTGCCATTTGGGTTAGGCTATTTTTTAAGGTGTTATTTTCTTCAGTATTTTTTTGGGTCTCCTTTAGCAAACTGTTAACTTGCTTTTCATGATTTTCTTGCTTCACTCTCATTTCTCTTCCTATTTTTTCCTCTACTTCTCTTACTTACTTCTCAAAATCCCTTTTGAGCTCTTCCAAGGCCTGGGACTGATTCATATTTTTCTTGGAAGTTTTGGATGTAGGAGCTTTGGCTTTGTTTTCTTCTTCTGGTTGTATGTTTTGATCTTCTTTGTCACCAAAGTAAGATAATATAGTCTGACTCTTTTTGTGCTGCTTGCTCATGATCCCAACCAATTACCTGAGTTTTAAACTCTGTGAAGGTAAAAGTCTGTTTCCAATGTGGAGAATGTACTGTCTCAAGCTTTGGGGGTTTGTACAGCAGTTTTCAGAGATACTTCTAGGGACCTGAAAAGTATCAGTTCTTCCAAGGTGCTATGATAAGGGGTGAGGTGTTTCCTCTCTACTACCACAACAAGCTCTACCACTCCAGCACTCTTCCTCACTGCAGGACCACCCCTCAGAACTGTGACCCAGATCCAAGCAAGGGCAAAGCAAGAGATTCCTGCCTCAGCCCTGGCAAAGAGATCCTTGCAATCTCCCTCTGAGCAGCCACTCGATTCCCCCTCAGTCTGTGGGCCGGAAGCTCAGGAAGCAGTGGCTGCCCTAGAGGCAGCTCTTGACACTTGCGGCTGAGACCTAGTTCCTTCTCTCAATGCAGTCACAGACTTTTCCCACTGACCTTCTGAGTTGTCTTTGGTGTTCATGGGTTGAGAAGTCTGGAAACCGCCACAGCTGTCCACGATTTAGTCCTCTGAAGCCTGCTCCAGGTTCATTGTGGCCTGTGCTCCCACACCAAACTGCGCTCCTCTCCCAGACCGGCACAATATACCTTCCTCATCAGCCAACCAGGTTGTCTTGGGATAGAAATTTGTTTTACTCTGTTTTTTGGTTGGTTCTGCTGCTTTAGAATTTGTTTAGGACCATTTTTTGTAGGTACCTGGAGGGGTTTGGTGGAGAGCTCTAGCAAGTCACTGCTTTTCCTCTGCCATCTTAAAATAAATTATTTTAAAAAAAGAAAAAAAAGAGGCACAAAAACTGACTGAAAAAATAATTTCTTAAAATTAGAATTGGGAAAATGGAAGCTAATGAATCCATAAGACTTTAAGAAACAATAAAACAAAGTCAAAAGAATGAAAAAAAAAGAAGAAATGTGAAATATTTCAGTGGAAAAACAACTAAATTGGAAAACAGTTTGAGGAGAGATAATTTAAGAAATATTGGCCTAACTGAATGCCTTGATCAAAAAAAGAAAAGAAAAAGAAAAAGAAAAAAAAGAAACAAGAGCCTAGACACTGCATTTTAAAGAATTACAAAGGAAATTTTCCCAATATCTTAGGTCCAGATGGCAAAATAATAATGGAAAGAATCTACTGATCACCTTCAAAAAGTGATCCCAAAATCAAAACTCCCAGGAATAGCCACATTCCAGAACTCCCAGGTCAAGGAGAAAACATTGCATGCAGTCAGAAAGAAGCAATTCAAATATCTTGTACCCACAGTTAGGATTACATAAGATTTAGCAGTTTCCATGTTAAAGGAAGAAAGGACTTGGAATATGATATTCTGAAGGGCAAAAGAGCTAGGATTACAACCAAGAATCATCTACCCATCAAAACTGAGTATAATCCTTCAGGGGTGGGGGGAATAGATATTTAATGAAATAGAGGACTTCTAAGCATTCCCAATGAAAAGACCAGAGCTGAAAATAAAATTTGACATTCAACTAGAAGACTTAAGAGAAGCATAAAAAGATAAACATGAAACAATAATCATAAGGGACTCAACAGAGTTAAACTGCTTACATCCCTATATAGGAATATTGTGTCCTTGTTGTAGCAGTTAGAAAGAGTCTGCATAGACAGAGAGCATGAGTGTCAGTTGATTAGCCTGGGATGATCTCCAGAAAAAGAATGTGGGGGTGAAAAAGAGGGATGCACTGGGATAAGGGATGGGAAAAGAAGAATGGGATAAATTTTCTCACAAAGACAAGGCACACAAACAAGAGCTTCTGTAGTGGAGGGGAAAATGAAGAGGGATAGGAGGCAATGCTTGAACCTCACTCTCATCAAATAGAATACACACACACACATACATATATATATACTATATATATACATATATATGAACACTATATATATGTAAATTCAAATAGAATACACACAGTACATATACATATAAATACACATTATATATACATATATATGTGTATATATATATGTGTGTGTGCGTGTGTGTGTGTGTGTGTGT
>NW_020954671.1:7790445-7809824 GCF_900497805.2 Vombatus ursinus | reverse complement strand
AAAAAAAAAAAGAGGTCAAAACAGGGTGCATATTGGATAAAATAAACTGAATGAAAGGGAAATGTATGTTCATGGGAAATAGAATACCTATGTGTATAATACTTCAGAGTTTATAAAACATTTCTTCATAATGACTCTGTGGTGCAAGTATTATTATCTCCACTTCACACAGATGAGATAACTGAAACTCAGAGTGATGAAATGACTTGACCCAGACTGCACAGTAAACAGAGCTAGGGCTTGAAACCAGGTTTTCTGACACTGAATCCAGTCCTCTTCCTACTACATCTTTTTTTTGGATTATCTGTGAAAAGTAGATGTAGTCTTAAATATTAAATTTGTAATAGGATATTGAATTCCATGTAGATATTTTAAAAATATGATAATGAGGTGATAAGTGAATCTTTAATGGAAATATGTAAGACCATCAGGTGCAAATTACTAGGATTTAGATTTTAATTTAATATAGGACCTTTCCAACAATGTGCTAACAGTGAAACTAGTCTACCTCAGAAGGTAGTGAAGAAGAAGTTGAATAGTAAATTATCAGAGACAAATTATAGACAAGTTAAAAAAATATCAACAACAACAAAAATAATGATAGCATTTGCATAGCTCTTTAAAGTTTACAAAGGACTCCTCAAATAATGTCTCATTTTATCTTCACCAGAACCCTGGGAGGTAGGTTCTATTATTAATTATATATATTATAGATGAGTAAATGGAGATAGAGGTTATATCCTGCCCAGGGTCCCATAACTACTAAATATCTGAGGCTAGATTTGCTTTCACTCTTTCCTGACTCCAAGTCTAGTGCTCATCTGGGCAACATAACTGCCACTGGACTAGAACAAATGACTTTCAGGTCCCTTATAATTCCAAAATTCTGTGATTTTTTTCCTGATAATCATTCTTTATTTGTTGCATATAAAGCTAGAGCTGCAAAATGTCGATTACATTTTAAACAAAATTTTTAATGCCCAAAGTTCATGGAAATGTATCTAGCTTTAAACCATTTAACTTTTGTCAACAAAGGTAATATTAAAAAGGTAATCACATATGAATGCTGGCAGCTAGGTGGCGCAATGGATAGAGCACTAGGTCTGAAATTGCAAAGACCTGAGTTTAAATAGGCCTCAGACACTTACTAGATGTGTGACCCTACTCAAGTCACTTAACCACTGTATGCCTTAATCCACTGGAGAAGGAAATGGCAACACACTCCAGTATCTTTGCCAAGAAAACCCCATGGACAGTATTGTTGTGGTATGGTCCATGGGGTCACAAAGAGTCAGACATGACTGAATGGCTGAACAACAAATATTCAATCTGCCACACAAATACACTTACTTTCATTTCTAGCCATTACAGTTTAGCTGATGTGTTTTTAGGAATAGAAAATAATAGAAATGAGCTTCTTCCAAAGCAACAGCAATGACAACAACAACTCTCAATCTACCTGAAATAAGCAAATAGCTACACTAAACCCATTTTTTGAAGGAGACAGAATTGATAAAGAAATTAGTCTTCATGGGAAAATCAGGCACTGCAGAGACTGTCAGAGGTCTTTCTGTTATAGGAGAGGGTTCTGGGTAGCACAAAAGGATCCAGGATAAGTTTGAGAACTATCTTCTACACACCTGAAAATGATGCTTCTGTTATACCTAAATGACTTTCAGGGATTATTTTGTTTTAGTTTTTATTACATCAACACTTATAGCACTTCAGAGCTGGCACTTAGGGTGTGTGAAATGTTGTCCAAAGTTCCTGCTTTTTGTTTTGTTTACTGCAGTATAAAAGAGTTATATTTAATTCCTCATAAAATATCATATTTATCATATTTTCCCAAGACAATATTTTTGGGTGAATGGGAATACATTAAGATACATTCATTCTGCAGAAAGTACTCCGGGGCTACTTAAAGCCAAAAGAAGGAAAAAAAACAAACCCTTGTCACAGGTCAAAAATAGGATTTGGATTTTCATTTTTATTTTATCCAACAAAGGAGGAAGATAATCTCAAACCCAAAGCTCGATGAAATACCAATAGAATGAATTATCTATTATCTAAACTACAGTTCCACATGCTGTTAGATTTGTTGGTCTCATTTTCTTAATTACAGCCTTAACTCAGCAACTTTATTCTGAATATGAGAAGAGAACCCTAGGTATAATGTTCTCAGGCTAGTAATCTCTACTGGATGATTACTTACTCAGTGAAACACAACAGATAAAAAATTTCTTTTCATTTAAAAAAATAAAATAGTGGATTACCTACTACTATGACACAGTGAAGATACACATAGAGACCTTAGGATATCATATTATTCTTATCACAAATCTATCACAATGCATTTTCTGGAGCTATTCAATTCTTGCTCAAATATTAGAATGAAATCAAGAGTCATCTTTCCACTTAATGAAATGAAATACATGGAAATCACCTATCCCATTACTCTCTTATTCTCTATGTCCCTTTAGGAAGTACTAATTGTTCCAGACAATCAGGCATTTGCCCAGTGGCCTGTGGGAAAATGGAACTTTTTACATAGTATTTCAATAGTTCTGTAATTGTCATTAGTCAGTATTTCCTTCATTGGTGCATCTCCATCTTTCATACTGTTCAATTATTTATCCACATTCTATCTTAGATGTTCCATGGAAAGATCTGTCTAACCTGCTAAAGGCCTATACCTCTATCCTTTTACATTTTGTGGTTACCAGGCAAGGATTCAGGCAGCCCATCAATTATTTTTGACTTTGCTGCATGATTAGCCCATGTCCATATATGGACATGCATTGTCCATACATTATCAATGAAAGTATTCTGAGATCTATATACATCTATCATCCATTTCTCCATTGACCTTCAGATATCTTGTTTATTTGATTATCTGAGATAATGATGCTCTAAGATTCACAATCATGCTACCACTAAAATAACATTTGCATTTAAAAGCGTTTTTATTTGTCTGGTTTTTGCACTAAAGAACAACTTGAGATCATTAAAGGCACTGCACAAATTCCCAAGTGCTTCTTCTCATCTCTGTAGTAAATTCTGGGTCAAACTCATTTACTATCTACAATGTTTGTCCCAGATATATGTATAGTTAGCTGTAAGGCTTAACAGAGAGAGTGCTGGCATTGGAATCAGGAAGCCTTGAGTTCAAATCCTACATCAGACATTTATTATCTGTATGAACCTGAGCAAATTAATTAACTTCTCTGCTTCAGTTTCCTTGTCTATAAAATGTGTTATTTTAAGGATCAAAAGAGAGATCAGATAGAAGATGTTTTATTATCTTTAAGGAACTATATAAACATTATATATTATTATTATTGATATGCTAAGTAATAGAGAATCCACAAACTCCTACTCTCATGCTTCATCATGGTGTGGAGGTGACCTTTAGTTCTCACATTATGCCAGTGGAATAAAAGCACTGGAAGGTTCTACCAGGTTGGAAAAGCTTTGCCTATGGCCCTGAAAACAGGCCGAGTCTTTTTTCCAAGGACCAACCTAGCTTGTTACTGAAAGGCACATCACTATTAGGCTGTCCATCTGGTTATGAAATAATTTTGGCCATAACAATGCATGAAATAGAGAAAAATAAAATGTGAACCTCACTCATTGTTTAATCTTATCCTTTCAATTCTGTCATGATGGTGACAGAATGGTGGGAAAAAGGACAGAGGATGCTAAGATTCACAGTTTTTATATCATCAACAAACTTCATTTGGCTGTTTGTGATATACATATATATATATATACACACACATACACACCTTATATATACACATACATACATACATACATATACATACATATATGTGCATATATATATACGGTCCTTATCCAGTGACTAATGAGAGGACATACTGTTGGAGCAACTGAATCATGACATTCTTGCTTATAAATGAAACCAGAAGAAGAAAGTGAGTTGTAGCTAAGTGGAAAGATGGCTTATAAGTATTCCTTAAAGAAGGAGAGATTAAGAGGAGTTAGTGGAATGAATTTTGTCAAATGGCCAAAGATGACATGGAAATGTTATTTCATGGAGTATTTGGTCATTATACATTACAATACTAATGCTAAGTATTTGCAAAAAAAAGGCCATTATGAAAATAATTTCAATCTTTTACCAACATTAGTACTGAGAATGGAGTGATAGAGAAACTATGAAACATAACAGTCTGAGGCTTCATGCAATCAGCACATTCATCTGTAGACCAGAGTATCAGGAAAATCACTGGAACTTTGTGCAGGGCATCCTCCAAGACAGTAGTAAACACCTGTAATGTACATACACACATCATGGAATATTTTACAATAGTCCTTGTCAAATTCTTCTTTGTAATCAATATAATGAATAAAGAAGAATTTTATATTCAATATTTATTTCAGTCATCTGAGTGACTAGAATGAAGTGATCTACTGTGGAAAATCATTAGTAAAAACTGAATTATTTCCTTCTTATAATTTCATAAAGGATGATGATTCTCATAAAGACAAAGGTATTATAAAGTGATATAGTAGGCATATGGGTAACCAACTATTGACATTCTCTATCACATTTTTCTGGGTGGGGAGGTGAAAAGAATAAAAATATTACCTAAATTTGTTCCATTCTTTTGGAATCATCCCTGTCCTGAGATATCTTGTAAGAAAATCTTCAGTACTTTGAAAGCTGTTTATCTCTTAGATTAATATCTTTGGTGAATGTTAGATATGATCCAGGTATTTCACCCAACTGCTTCTCAAGTTCCATTTCTACTTCTTCATATAGAACACCAAGAGCCAAGATATCTGGGTCCAAGTTTGTTGGCTCCATTATCACTGATGATGAAAATAGATTTTTTTTTGGTGAGGCAATCGGGGTCAAGTGACTTGCCCAGGGTCACCCAGCTAGTAAGTGTCAAGTGTCTGAGGCCAGATTTGAACTCAAGTCCTCCTGACTCCAAGGCCAGAGCTCTATCTCCTGTGCCACCTAACTGCCCCCAAAATAGATTGTTACAGAAATGCAGATAAAATGTTATTTTCCCATCCATTTATTGGGATAGGAACTACTTTTGTCAGTTTCATCTATGAATGGTCTTGGGTTGATGTGGCTTATGAGTGCCTGACACCAATATTACTGGAGACATTTTCATTTCCATCCCTTTTCACAGTCTTATGGGGTGATACTGCTAATCATCTTTCATCATCCTTCTCTACAGTATTTTACAAATGTTTATATTCTAAACTGGTGTTGCTTGTGGACAATATGACTCTACATTTGGCAAGAATATCAAGTATTTTTTGGCTGAGGTGGTTTCTGGGCTCAATTTGAAAGGCAGTAGCAGAAATTTGCAGTTTTCTTGACATTTTGCCTGGACTTGGCATCGTGGGAATTTGCCCTATTTGAGGAGTACAAGTTCCACTTTACCCTCTAACTCTTTGCAACCCTCCTACCACTACTTACTGTTATATTACTTTCTCAGATCAATTCTTTTTTCTTTTAAAATCTCAAAAAATACTTTTTTCTTGTCCCAGAATGTTAGAATTGGAAGAGAATTTAAAGGGGATAGACAAAGGAATATGCAGATTGGGGAGGTGTAGTACTGATAGACAGTATTCAATTCATGGAGAGACACAGGAATAAAAAGTGGCTTTTGCCTGATCAAATGATATGGATAGGATAGGGATTAAACCTATGACTCCATTCCTATAGGGAAATCTCAGATGAAGAAACTCCCTCTACCAATATAAATCAATTATTTTCTCAGAAGTTTGCCCACTGACACACAGAAAGTATGTATCAGAGGTAAATCTTGAATCTAAGTCTTTGCTTTAAGGCCAACTCTTGATCCATTATGTTCTGCTTCTTAGCATGTAACAACTCTTACCACATGAATCAAGAAAAATAAGAAGTAAAAATGTGTTTAGAGAAAGGTATGGGAAGATCAATGGTAATCAAAGTGGTTATTATGACTGGGAAGGTCACATGGTGATGGAGACTACTGGATCCAGACACTCACCTCACTTTTCTGTTTCCTTGCAACATAATTCTTGTGAAAATGCAGACAGATAGCTCATACATTGAGGAAGCCTTCAGTTCCAATTGCTGTATAAGACTGGAGTAGGGGCCATGCTGTGGCAGTGATGAGTGACAGTAGCAGCAATGTTTTATTTATGCTCTGTGGACCCTACAGTGATGAAAAGCAGAGTAGATGCTTAATTTCACAGAAGGAAATATGGGATAATTCTTCAGGGTTTGGACTAGGTGACTTCTTCTGTCCCTTCCAATACTATGGTCCTGAAATTAGATTTTAAAAATTAATTTGCTAAGTCTCTCCTCTCTAGAGTTTCAAAACACTGTACTTTGTGTTTTCCTCCCATTTAATTGACCGCTTCTCTTAGTTCCTTTCCTGGATATCAGGTCATGCCCACTAATCTAGACAACTCCCAAAGCTATGTTTTGGTTCATCTTCTCTTTTCCACCTATACTGTCTCTTTTGGTGACCTCACCAGCTCCCATAGGTTCAGTTACGATCTCTATGCTTCTCAGATTCGAACATAATCAACTGATTTTGCACATCTCAAATTGGATTATTCTCAAACTCAATATGCCCCAAACAAAATTCATTACTTTTTACCCTCAAATTCTCTTCTCTTGTCAGCTTTTCTATTATGGAAAGATCACCATCATCTTTCCTGTCATCCAGGCTGTTAATCTCAGTGTCATTCTCATCTCCGCACATAGACCTACTCATCCCACATGATCAATCTTTTGTCAGATCTTAAAATTTCTACCTTCATAACTTCTTTCGTATATGTCACCTTCTCTTTACTCACACAGCCATCACCCTTGTACTGACTCTCATCACCTCTTACCTGAACTATATGTGTTGCAATAGCCAGCCACCTGTGTTCTTGCCTCAAGTGTATCATTCTTACTGATATATGTATAAATTATATACTGGAAACTTTGGCACCATGTCAAAATGAAGTTCTTCTTTCAATTGTATAAAATCAATTCTGACCAAAGTTAATAAGTATCAACCTGGAGTTTTGAGGCAGAATTGATTAATAGAAACTGAATGACTTAGAGAGTTAAATGGATTTGTCTATTAGTCTGAAGTATAATTTAAGATCTTTTCCTGATTGGGACATTATGACCATTGTACTTCTTTTCTTCTCCCAATTTGAAATTCCTTTCTCTTTTGCAACTTTATCTCTCTTTTTAAATCTTTCTCTTTTCTTATAAAACACAGAGTACAAAAATAAATTCATTATGCATAATATTTAATATGTTTTAATGTCTTCCAGTTTTTTAACTCCTTCCCTGTAATTAGCTAATGTGAAAAGATACATCCAGGTAGCAGAAATAGCCAGGGTTTTTCAGTGCCTTGACAAGAATATTGTCCTATAACAGAGAAAATAAAAATGCCCTGTATTTTCCAGGAACAATAGAGTCTTGCTCCCAAGACATTTGTTCAACTTTTTGCAAGCGTTCCCTTTTCTTTCTTCAGTGTATATTGGACATTAGAGTAGCATGGGAAGATTTGTAAGTATTAGGAACTGTTTTGACTTTTTGTTTTGATTGTTATTTGCTTTGTTTTATGTGAGGTTCTTCCTATGAGCTCACCCATGGGTTGATAGGAGGGGTGGCATAGAAAAGGTAAAAGATGGGAATTATAATTATTTAAATGACTGATTTAAAAATAATAATTTGTAAGTACATAAAATGAATTTCATTTAGGAAAGATTTTATTCAGAAAAATGTCAATCTATGGTAAATATTTTCTAATTTCTCAGAGAAAACTGAACTTTTATAGTTCTTATATTTCAAAGTCTGCCCTTTACTTTCACTCTGAAGGAAAGAAAAATTGGAATGGGAATGAATAATATTTTGCTATTTTGAGAATTCGTGAAAATGTGACCACTGTTATCACAAATACTTGTCTTCCCTCATTTCCTGTTGTTAACAGTCAAGTGCTTCACACTTTCAAGATCTAAAAGGGTTTTCCCAAGCTCTCCTTCAGTGAAATATTTCTTTGTGCCCTTCCTGTATCTTCAGTGCTTAACTATGATAGAAATAGGTTAGGTCTATACAGCATTTTACACTTAGCTAATTCACTTATAAAATAAAGGGGCAGACTGGTTGTTTGATTCCTTTTCTGTACCCCTTGATTAAAGCAGTCCCAATTTGTTAACTTCCTTAGACCTGAGCTCAAACCTGGCTTTAGACACTTACTAGTTCTGTGACCCTGGGTAAGTAATTTAACTATTGTCTGCCTCAATTTCCTCAATTGTAAAATGGCAATAATAATAGCACTTCCCTCCCCTTCTTCCACTATGCATTCCAGCCAAAACCACCTTCTCATGAGGGATTTCCTGATTCTCCCTAGCTGCTAATGTTCCCTTGTTCATTTTATTTTGTATTTGTTTATATGTGCAGATTGTTTCCCCAATAGAATATAAGTTCCTTGGAGACTAGGACTATTTTGGTTTTGTCTTTATATCTCCAGTGCCTGACATATAGTAGGCTCTTGTTTGTTGATTGATCAATTAATTGATTGACTGATTAACCTGTGTCATAGGTATTTGACATGTTAAGGATCTCAAAGGTGGGTGAATGTTTGAATCCTAACCCAGTGCTCAATAAAACATTTTACTCAGATACCTGAGGAGATGAAACATAATTTTTAAAAATAATTTTTGAAATGACTCATGATTCAATGAATTTTATTATACAAATGATCAAATTATTTCTCCTATGTATCTAGTGATACAGCTCATTGTAATAATAATGATAATAATAGTGCCTTGTAAACATATGGAGCTTTATACATTCTTCAAAATGCCTACATACACTATTTCATTTGATAGCCCAAGGAGTTAGGTAGGGATGCATTATTTCCCTCATTTTACTGATGAAAGGATTATAAAATGGAACATCTATAATACAGCTGCTATTCCTTTCCCCAGACCTTAGCAGTGTTATGATGGGCTTTAAATGTGATTACATTCTATATTGTTTTCTTGTTCAAAGGAGGGGGGGGGGACACCACATGTTCTAAACTTTTTGACCTAGCTTGGACCAGGATTTTGTTTTGTTTTTGCTTTTAGAAAGAGAAGTGCTGTTTTAGAGAATGTATTCCTAGCATGTTTGTTTCCAGTACTATGCACACATTTGTGTTTCCAGTGAAAATGTATGTGTTGATTTCAAGTTCATCACATTCAAAGCACTAAGACGCTCTTGAAGTACTACCTGGGAGCAGTAATTTATTAACTTAGTCTAGAAAGATAAAAAAAAAGTTGCTTTAATTGGTGTGATTTGAGAAGCGGTACCACCAGAAGTATGATTTCATAGAATGCTGAATTGGTAGTCAAAGGACCTGGGGTTGAATTCCACCTTTCACTTATTATCTGTGTGACACTGAAAAAGTCACTTCTCTCTGAGCTTCATTTTTCTCATAGGTAGAGTGAGGAAGTTGGATGAAATCATCTATGAAGATCCTTTTACTTCTAAACTGATGATACTGTTACCTTACCCATGTCACCCAATACACATTCCTTCCTACTTAATATAAGGTACTTAGAAAACTTGCTCAACATATTGTTATTTTTCAGAACTGTACAGTTTTTTTGTGTATATGGTGTTTTTTTTTAAATATGGCCCATTCGGTGAGCTTGTTGACTATAGCAACTGTTGAAGAGTATTTATCAAGTTGTAGAGGGACTGATATCTGTTTCAATGTAGGAAGTAGCAGAGCTGATTAAATCACAAATCCCTAATGATGGCTATGGCATAATAATTAGGCAAAATGGGTTCACTGATAGAGGAAACAGGAAATTCTTATTAATAAAGAAATAATTTTAATAAATTAGCATTTTATTTAAATGGTAAATCATTAACAAATACATCATTTAAAAAAATTTTAACCAATACATGATTGTTGAAGAATCAATAATTCATCTGAAATGACTATGATATATAATATGTAATTTATCTAGCATCTATGATTTATAACATATAATATCTACAATAAAAATGACTAGCATTTTTATGGTGCTTTAAGGTTTACAAAGCATTTTACGTATGTTAACTCAATTCAGATGCTAGGGGGATCTAATTGTTCACTGATTCTACTGCTTGACTACTGGCACCTAAGGTAATTTCCCACTTAATTTTGTTTTGTAAATGTTCACCTGACTGAATAATTTGTAACTGTCACTTCTGGCCTTGTGGCACACAGATGATAGCACCGGAACTAGAGCCATTCGAGTTGAAAGTAGTGCTCTAATAATGATGGAACAATTGGCCTATATTTTTAGTACTTGAATTTTTTTTAGTGCCTTGCCATTTTTGAACTTCTTGAAATTACTTCTACCTTGCTGTCCTGCTTCCTATGATTGTGCAGTGATATACATCGTAAGGCTTGATGCAAAGACCTGAGAAATGTATAAATAGAACAAGCAACATCTTTCATGCTGAGTGCTATACTTTCTACTAATTTTAGATGTATAGGAGAAATTAGTTCTCTTGTATTCTTCAAATGGTTATAGCAAAGAGTATTTGGGCACTGTGTGAACTGACCTAAAAAACTAGTATCTGATTCTTTAGATGTCCAAAGATTGAAGGACAGACCTTCCAGGATGAATGAAAGGGCTCTCCTTTTGTCTTTGATGTGTTATACCTCCATACATTCACAATTTCATCCAAGATTTACAGATTATTCAGCATAATTATGCACTACCTGCCTGGAAGAAGTAAGTTAGCTGGATATGCAGAATAATTTACATGACAGTCCATCCCCCAGTATCTCAGAAGTCAGCTGTAAATTGAATACATACTAAGGAATGTGAAAAGATATACATATGTACAATTTCAATATAAATCTTATCCAGTTCATATTCTATGTGACCCTATGGTCTGAACATAAAAATGCATAATGTATCAAAAGAAAAATGACTCATGGTAATTGGATATATGCTGGGCAATATGTAAGTTTTGTAAAACTTGTTTTCTAGGTTTGAGGGTAACTTATTCTGATAGAAATATCTAATTTTTAATTTATTTTTTAGTTTTGTAGCAGCACTTAAAATAAATCATTTCATTGTTTTATAAATGAGGGCCTTGACTTTCATTTTTCTGTTAAAATAAAATGAAAACTAGGCAAATAATTTTTCTGATAAATCTAATATGAAAATTTTTAGTCAACACTTTATAAAAGGTACCATAGGATTGATGTTTCACTGGAAGGGTCCTAAGAGGTCATATGGTCCAACTCAGTTATTTTGCAATTGAGAAAATTGGAGACTTGGTAGTTTAATTTTTTCCATTATTTAAAAAGCACAGAAACTTTAGAAATGTATTTAGTTCCAAATTTTCCCTCTTTCCCTCAATCCCCCCACATTAATAAAGCAAGAAAAACAAAACCCATTACAAAGATGCACAGTCATATAAAATGAATTTCTGCATTGACAATTTTCAATTAAAAAAACCAACATGCTTCATTTTTCACTCTATAACTTTTCTACCTGGAGGTGGAAAGGATGTTTCATCATGAATACTTTGGAATTGAGATCACCATTAGATTGATCAGAGCTACTAAGCCTTTCAAAGTTGATTATCTTCATAATATTGCTATTTCAGTATAGATTTTTCTCCTGATTCTTCTCATCTCACTTTGCATCAGTTCATATAGGTCTTCCCAAGTTCTTATGAAATCATCCTTTTCATCAATTCTTTCTTATTTTGCATTTTTGTTTAATATTTTATTTTTCCCCAATTAAATGGAAAAACAATTTTAACATTCATTTTTAAGACTTTGAGTTCCAAATTGTCACTTTTCCTCCCTCCCCACAACCTCCTCCCCATTGAGAAAGCAATTAGATATTGGTTGTACATGGGTAGTAATGCAAAACATGTACATAATTGTCATATTATGAAAGAAAACATAGACAAACTCAAGAAAAATAAAGTTTAAAAAAAGTGTGTTTCAATCTGTATTCAGATACCATCAGTTATTTCTCTGGGGATGGAGAGAATTTTTCATCATAAATCTGTCAGAGTTGTCTTGGATCATATTGTTGAGAATAGTTAAAACATTCACAGCTGATCATATTATAATCTTGCTGTTACTTTGTACACAGCACATTTCACCTTGCACCAACCCTTTCCAGGTTTTTCTGAGAGCATCCTGCTCATCATTTCTTATAGTACAATAGTATTCCATCATAATCATATACTGTAACTTATTCAGCCATTCCCCAATTGATGGGCATCCCCTCAATTTGTAATTCCTTGCCCTCAAAAAAGAGTTGCTATAAATATTTTTCTACATATAGGCCCTTTTCCTTTTTGTTTTTGTTTTTTAATCTCTTTTTATTTAGCATTTTATTTTTCCCTAGTTGCATGAAAAAACAATTTTTAACATTCATTTTTAAAACTTTGAGTTCCAAATTCTCTCCTTTCCTCCCTCCCTCTCATTAAGAAGGCAAGCAATTTGATGTAGGTTATACATGTGTAGTCATGTAAAACATATCCACAATAGTGATGTTGTGAAAGAAAACATAGATGAAAAAACTCAAGAAAAATAAAGTAAAAAATAGTATGCTTCAATCTGTATTCAGATACCATCAATTCTTACTTTGGGGATGGATAGCATTTCTCATCATAAGTCCTTCAGAGTTGTCTTGGATCATTGTATTACTGTGAAGCTAAGTCATTCATAGCTGGTTATCTTACACTATCGATCTTATTTTGTACACAATACATTTCACATTGCATTAGCCCATGCAAGTTTTTCCAGGTTTCTCTGAGAGCATCCTGCCCATCATTTCTTGTAGTATAATAGTATTACATCATATTCATATACCACAAATTGTTCGAGCATTCCCCAGTTGATGGGCATGTCCTTAATTTCTAATTCTTTGCTCCCAGAAAAGAGCTTCTGTAAATATTTTTGTATATATAGGTCCTTATCCTTTTTGTTTTTTATGCCTTTGGGGATACAGACCTAGTAGCGGTATTGCTAGATCAAAGGGTATACATGGTTTTATAATCCTTTGGTCATAGTCCCAAATTGCTCTTCAGAATGGTAGAATCAGTTCACAACTCTGCCAACAGTACATTAATGTCTCATTTCTAACATATCCCTTCTAACACTTGTCATTTACCTTTTCTGTCCTATTAGCCAATCTAATAGGTATGGGGTAGTACCTCAGAATTGTTTTAATTGCATTTCTCCAATCAATAGTGAGAATATTTTTTCATATGGCTGTAGATATCTTTTATTACTTCATCTGGAAACTGATTATATCTTTTGATCATTTATCAATTGGGGAATGGCTCTTATTTTTATAAATTTGACTCAGTTTTCTATATGTTTGAGAAATGAGGCTTTGAGAAACTTGTTTAATTTTTTTCACAGTTACTATTGCTAACTGTATTTCCTTCCATCCTATTCATCCTGCCCCATTTATTCTATTCTCTCCTTTCACCCTGTCCCTCCTCAAAAGTGTTTTGCTTCTGACTACCTCCTCCACCAATCTGTCCTGCCCTTCTAACACCCCCTTCCTTCTCTTATCGCCTTCCCTCCTACTTTCCTATAGGGTAAGATAGATTTCTATACCCAATTGTGTATGTATGTTATTCCCTCTTTGAACCAATTCTGATGACAGTAAAGTTCACTCACTCCCCCACACCTCCCCTCTCATCCCCTCCACTGTAAAAACTTTTTCTTGTCTGTTTTATGGGACATAATTTACCACATTCTGCCTCTCCCTTTCTTTTCCTCCCAGTACATTCCTCTCTCACATCTTAATTTTATTTTTTAGATATCATTCCTTCATATTTAGCTTACACCTCTGCCCTCTGTCTTTATATACCCCTTCTAACTACCCTAACAATGAGAAAGGTCTTATGAGTCACAAATACCATCTTCCCATGTAGGAATGTAAACATTTTGATTTTATTAAATCCCTTATGATTTCCATTTCCTGTTTACATTTTTATGCTTCTATTGGGTCTTGTATTTGAAAGTCAAATTTTCTACTCAGCTCTTGTCTTTTCATCAAAAATGCTTGAAAGTCAGGGCAGCTAGGTAGCGGAGTGGATAAAGCACTGGCCCTGAAATCAGGAGGACCTGAGTTCAAATCCGGCCTCAGATCAAACACTTGAAACTTCCTAGCTGTGTGACCCTGGGCAAGTCACTTAACCCCAATTGCAAAAAAAAAAAAAAAAAAAAAAGAATGCTTGAAAGTCTTCTATCTCATTGAATTTCCATTTTTTTCCCCTGAAGAATTATACTCAGTTTTGCTGAGTAGGTGATTCTTACTTGTAATCCTAGCTTCTTTACCCTATGGACTATTATATTCCAAGCCCTTTGATTCTTTAATGTACAAGTTGCTAAATTTTGTATTATCCTGACTGTGGGTCCCACCATATTTGAATTGCTGCTTTCTGTTTTTTGCAATATTTTCTCTTTGACTGGGGAATTCTGGAATTTGGCTATAATATTCTGAGAGTTTTCATTTTGGGACGTCTTTTAGGAGGTGATAGATGAATTCTTTTAATTTCTATTTTACCTTCTTGTTCTAAAATAATATCAGGGCAGTTTTCATTGACAATTTCTTTTCTTTTCTTTTCTTTTCTTTTCTTTTCTTTTCTTTTCTTTTCTTTTCTTTTCTTTTCTTTTCTTTTCTTTTCTTTTCTTTCTTTCTTTCTTTCTTTCTTTCTTTCTTTCTTTCTTTCTTTCTTTCTTTCTTTCTTTCTTTCTTTCTTTCTTTCTTTCTTTCTTTCTTTCTTTCTTGTTTTAAACATTTACTTCCACAAGATTTTGAGTTCCAAATTTTCACCCCATCTCACCCCTCCCCCCACCCCAAGATGGCATGCATTCTGAATACCCCTTCCCCTAGTCTGCTTTCCCTGCTATCTCTCCCCCCCTTTTCTTATCCTCTTCCCCTTCTATTTTCCTGTAGGGCAGGATAGATTTCTGTACCCCATTTCCTGTATTTCTTATTTCCCAGTTGCATGTGAAAACTTTTTTTTAAACATGTGTTTTTTTACACTTTGGGTTCCAAATTTTCTCCCTTCCTCCCTCCCCACCCATTCTCACTGAAAAGGCAAGCAACTCAATATAGGGTATACTTGTGCAGTTATGCAAAACACTTCCATAGTAGACATGCTGTGAAAACTAACTCTATTTCCCTTAATCCTATCCCACCCCCCCATTTATTCTATTCTTTCTTTTGACCCTGTCCCTCTTCAGAAGTATTTGCTTCTGATTACCCCCTTTCCCAACCTGCCCTCCTCTCTATCATCCCCCTACTCTCTTGTCCCCTTCCCCTCCTATTTTCTTGTAGGGTAAGACAGATTTCCATACCCAATTGAGTGTGTATGTTATACCCTTCTTAAGTCAAATCCTATGAGAATAAGATTCACTCATTTCCTCTTACCTTCCCCTGGTTCCCCTCAACTGTAAGAGCCTTTTCTTTTCTGTTTTTTTTTTTGTGAGATAATTTACCCCATTCTACCTTTCCCTTTCTCCTTCTCCTAGTATAATCCTCTCTCACCCCTTAATTTTATTCTCCAGATATCACCCCCTCATCTTCAACTCACCCTGTGCCCTCTATCTATCTATCCATCTATGTGTGTGTGTATATATATATATACACACATACATATAATTTTTTCCCTCCAACTACCCTAATACTGACAAAGGTCTCATGAGTTACAACTCTCATCTTTCCATGCAGGAATGTAAACAGTTCAACCTTAATAAGTCTCTTATGATTTCTCTTTCCTGTTTACCTCTTCATGTTCCACTTGAGTCTTATATTTGAAAGTCAAATTTTCTATTCAGCTCTGGTCTTTTCATCAAGAATGCTTGAAAGTCCTCTATTTCACTGAATGACCATTTTTTCCCTGTAGAATTATACTCAGTTTTGCTGGGTAGGTGATTTTTGGTTGTAATCTATCTCCTTTGCTCTCTGGAATATTATATTCCATGCCATGTGGTCCCTTAATGCAGAAGCAGCTAAATCTTGTGTTATACTGATTGAGTTTTCACAATACTTGAATTGTTTCTTTCTGGCTGCTTGTAATATTTTCTCCTTGACCTGGGAACTCTGGAATTTGGCTACAATATTCCCAGGAGTTTTCCTTTGAGATCTCTTTCAGGAGGAGATCGATGGATTCTTTCAATTTCTATTTTGCCCTCTGGTTCTTAAATATCAGGGCAGTTTTCCTTGATTTTGCTCTTTAGGGCATTCTTTTCTTCATTGGCTTTTTGGACCTCTTTTGCCATTTGGGTTAGGCTATTTTTTAAGGTGTCATTTTCTTCATTGTTGTTTTGGGTCTCCTTTAGCAAGCTGTTAACTTGCTTTTCATGATTTTCTTGCTTCACTCTCATTTCTCTTCCTAGTTTTTCCTCTACTTCTCTTACTTGCTTCTCAGAATCCCTTTTGAGCTCTTCCAAGGCCTGGGACTGATTCATATTTTTCTTGGAAGTTTGGGATGTAGGAGCTTTGGCTTTGTTTTCTTCTTCTGGTTGTATGTTTTGATCTTCTTTGTCACCAAAGTAAGATAATATAGTCTGACTCTTTTTGTGCTGCTTGCTCATGATGCCAACCAATTACTTGCATTTTAAACTCTTTGTGAAGATAAGAGTCTGTTTCCAATGTGGAGCATGTTCTGTCCCAAGCTTTGGGGGTTTGTACAGCTGTTTTCAGAGATACTTCTAGGACCTGAAAAGTGTCAGTTCTTCCAAGGTGCTATGATAAGGGTTGAGGTGTTTCCTCTCCACCACCACAACAAGCTCCACCACTCCAGTGCTCCTCCTCACCCCATGACTGCCCCTCAGAACTGTGACCCAGATCCACGCATGGGCAAAGCAAGAGATTCCTGCCTCAGCCCTGGCAAAGAGATCCTTGCAATCCCCCTCTGATCAACCACTCAATTCCCCCACAGTCTGTGGACCGGAAGCTCAGAAGCCAGCAGCCGCCCTCGGGGCGACTGAGATCTAGCTTCTTGTCTCACCACAGTAACAGACTTTTCCCACTGACCTTCTAAGTTGTCTTTGGCATTCATAGGTTGAGAAGTCTGCAAACTGCCACAGCTGCCCGTGATTCAGTCCTCTGAGGCCTGCTCACCCATGCTGAACTGTGCTCCTCTCCCAGCCAGGTGTGATTTACCTTTCTGATCAGCTATCCAGGATGTCTTGGGTTGGAAATTTGTTTTACTCTGTTTTTTTTTTTTTTTGGTTCTGTTGCTTTAGAATTTGTTTAGAGCCATTTTTTGTAGGTATTTGGAAGGGTTTAGGGGAGATCTCTAGCAAGTCACTGCTTTCCCTCTGCCATCTTGGCTCTGCCATCATTGATAATTTCTTGAAAGATGATATCCAGGCTTTTTTATTTATCATTGCTTTCAGGTAATCTGACAATTTTTAAATTTTCTTTCCTGGATCTATTTTCTAGGTCAGTTGTTTTTCCAATGAAACATTTCATGTTGTTTTCCATTTTTTAATTTTTTTGTTTTTGTTATATTGCTTCCTGATTTCTCATAAAGTCATTAGCTTCCAATTGATCCATTCTAATTTTCCATTTGGCCAATTCTGCTTTATAAGGTATTCTTTTCTTCGTTGGCTTTTTGGACTTCTTTTACCATTAGCCTATTCTTTTCTTTCTTTTTTTGGTGTTATTTTCTTCAGTATCTATTGTGCCTCTTTTACCAAGATATTAGCTCTTTTTTTCGTGATTTTCTTGTATGACTCTCATTTCTCTTTCCAATCTTTCCTCTACCTCTCTTACTTGATTTTCAATATCCTTTTTGAACTCTTCCAGGGCCTGAGACCAATTAATATTTTTTCTTGGAGGCTTTGAATGTAGGAGCTTTGACTTTATTGTCTTTTGCATATGTGTTTTTATCTTCCTTTTCACCACAGTAACTTTCTATAGTCTGAGTTTTTTCCCCTTTGTTTGCTCATTTTTCCAGCTTTTCACTTGACTTTTAACTCTTTTTAAAAGCAGGCTTCTGCTTTCAGAAGAATCCCAGCTTCAGGGATTTTGTACAGCTGTTTTCAGAGATACTTCTAGGGACCTGTAGATTTTCAGTTCTTCCAAGATGGTATCATCTAAGGAGAGGGATTTACTACTGTCCTAGCCTGTGCTTGGTCTGTGAGCAATCATAAGCCCTCTCTTCTGCCCTGGAACTGTGAGGAGGGTCCCCCCCCCCTCTGCTGTGGCTACAAGCACTACTGTGCTAGGGCTGTTCCTCACCCTGGGACTGCCACTCAAGACTATAACCCAGATCAGAGTATGGACAAGGCACCAGAGTCTTGCCTCAGTGCTAGCAAAAAGACCTCTGTAATCTTCTTCTGACCATTTGTTCAGCCCCCTTACCATCTGTGGACTGAGAGCTCTGGAAATGGCCACTGCCACTGCTGATTCAGTCATTCTCAAAGCCTACTCCTAGTTTGTTGGGGCTGGGGCTGTGCTGGCATTGCCCACGCTAAACTGTGCTCCACTCTCATGCAGGTATGACAGACCTTTCCTGTTGACCTTCCAAGTTGTCTTGAGCTGGAAATTTGTTTCACTCCATCTTTTTTGTGAGTTCTGCTGCTCTATAATTTGTTTGGAGTCATTTTTAAAAGGTATTTGGGGGAGCTCAGTTGAGTCCCTGCCTTATTCTACCATGTTGGTCCCACTTCCTCCTTTCCATCATTTTTTAAAGCACAATAATATTACATCACATTCAAATACTGTAATTTGTTCGGTCATTCTGTAATTGGAGTGCAGCAACTTTGCCACTACAAAAAAAGCTGCTATAACTACTTTTATGCTTATAGGTCCTTTTCGTCTTCCTTTTTTCTCTTTGGCATATAGATAGTAACAGTATCATTGGATCAGAAGTGGTGTACGTTTAAATAGGGTTTTTTTTTTGGATGATTATGATTCCAAATTGCTTTTCCTGTGTCATTGCCAGTTGCTTTGACTTTTATCTTGCCACTGGACTTGGATGACTCTAGAGGAGAGAGTGATGCTGGTGACTTTGTATAACTCTGCCTCAATTAAATCCTAGTCACAAACAAGTCAAGATGTCACCCTTGTGATGTCTTTGGTCCTCTTCATGAATGAAGGGCAAAGAACAACAACAATTTGCCACTGGACTTTAATGATTCTGGAGGAGAGAGTAAGACTCATGACTTTGTGCAGCTTAAATCCAAGTCAGAACATCACCCTCATGATGTCATTGATTCTGTTTTAGAACAAAGGATGAACAGCAATCTGTGAGTAGCAGTCACTGCCCTTTGGGGACCCAACAGGCCAGTTTGAGTTGGGCAATTCTTCTTCTTCTTCTTCTTCTTCTTCTTCTTCTTCTTCTTCTTCTT
>NW_020954671.1:7747922-7790435 GCF_900497805.2 Vombatus ursinus | reverse complement strand
CTTCTTCTTCTTCTTCTTCTTCTTCTTCTTCTTCTTCTTCTTCTTCTCCTTCGTCGTCGTCGTCATTGTCGTCTTCGTCATCATCGTCTTCTTCTTGTTCTTGCTCTTGTTCTTCTTGTTCCTGTTCTTCTTGTTCTTGTTCTTGTTCTTCTACTAAGGTGCAGGACTGTGATCCAGATCTAACTATAGGCAATGCAACACAGTTCTGCCCCTGGTGCCAGCAAATGGACCCTTGTAAATCTCCTTCTGACCCATTATCTGATCCACTTACCATCTGCAGGGTAAGAAGTCTGGAAACTGCCATGCTGCCACTGATTTAGTCACCCCAAGTACTGGTTTGCTGGGGCTGGGTGTGTGGTGGCATGACCTGCATTGGACTGTGCTTCTCCCTCATTCTGGTGCTACAGACCTTTCCTGCCAACCTTCTAAGTTGCTTTGGGTCAGAAAATTGTTTCACTTCATCTTTTTGTGGTTTCTGCTGCTCTAGAATTTGTTTAGAGTCATTAATTAAAGGTATTTGGATGGTTTTGGGTAAGAACTCAGAGGAGTCCCTGCTTTTATTCTGCCATCTTGGTCAGCACATTTTTTTTTTATATAACTTCTATTTCTTTTTCTGAAAATTTGCAATTAATAAGCTCTGATCTCTTTTCAATTAAGAAACAACCTTTTTTCTTACATATTTGATTCAGTTCCTTATATAGTTTAGAAATTATATCTTTAGCAGAGAAACTTGCTGCAAAGATATTTCCTGTTTCATATTTTTCTTTCTAATTTTAAATACATTGTTTTGTTTGAAACCTTTTCAATTTTATATAATCAAAATTATCTATTTTTACCTCCTATGGACCTCTTTATCTCTTGCTTGCACATAAACTCTTCCATATCTATATAACTGACATAATTTCTTCTCTGTACTAATTTGCTTGTGATACTATTTTTTATGTTTAAAGCACACAACCATTTTGGCTTATCTTTATAGATATTGTGAGACATTTGTTTATGTCTATTTTCTGCCAGACTGATTTACAGGTTTGTTTGTTTTTTATTAATAGTGAAATTTTGTCCCAATAACTGGAATATTTGGATTGTCAAAGACAAGATTACTATGCTCATTTCTTTCTGTATATTATATACTTAATCTTTTCCATTTCTTATCCAGTATCAATTTTTTTTTATGATTACAGCTTTGTAGTATATTTTGAGACTTGGTATTAGTAGGCTCCCTTCCTTCCCATTTAAAAATAATAATTCCTTTAATATTCTTGACCTTAATCATCCAGATGAATTCTGCTATTATATTTCTACCTCTATAATATAAATTTTGGTTGTTTTATTAGTATGGTACAACATAGATAAATTAACTTAGGTAGTATTGTCATTTTTGTTATATTATCTTGGTCTACCCATGAACAATTAGCAATTGTGTTCAGATAAGTCTTGTGTATCTTGGCAGCTGGAATCCCAGATATTTTATACTATCTGTAGTTAATTCAAATGGAATTTATCTTTCTTACTCTTCCTGCTTAGTTTGTTAGAAATGTGCAGAAATGTACATTTGTTAGAAATGTACAGAAATACTGATGATTTGTGTGGTTTAATTTTTTTGCAACTTTATTGACGTGTTAATTGTATTGATTAGTTTTTTATCTGACTTTCTAGTGTTCTTTAAGCAAGCAATGATATTATCTACAAGTGTTTGTTGTTTGTTTGTTTCCTCCTTGCCTGTGATTATTCCTTTAATTTCCTTTACTTGCATTATTGCTATAGGTAGTAGTTCTAATACAATACTGAACTCTAATGGTGATAATGAGCATCCTTGCTTTGCCTTGATTTTATTGGTTTATTAGCAGATTTCTAGTTCATCCCCATTAGATATGATGCTTGCTCTTGTTTTTAGAAAGATAGTACTTTTCATTTTAAGGAAAGTTCGGTTTATTCCTGTGCTTTCTAAATGCATTTTAACAGGAATGGTTTTTGTATTCTGTTAGAAGATTTTTTTTTTGCATCTGTTGAAATATTATTGAAATATTATTTTTGCTATTGTTTTTTGTTGTTGTTATGGATATGGTCAATCATCCTTTTCATTTTTTTTATATTGCACCAATTCTGTGTTCCTGTTATAAATTCAGTTTCATGATAGTATATATTCTTTTCAGTATAGTGTTGTAATCTCCTTGGTAACATTTTATTTCAAATCTGTGCATAAATATTCATCAGGGAAATGGGTCTATAATTTTCTTTCTCTGTGTTGAATCTCTTTGATTTAGGTAACAAGACCATATTTGTGTCATAGAAGGAATTTAGTAGGACTCCTTCTATACCTATTTTTTCAAATATTTTATGCAGTATTGAAATTAATTATTCTTAAAATGTTTGATACAATTCCCTTGTAAATCCATCTGGTCTTGTTTTTGTTTTTTTTTCTTCTTTAGTGAGTTCACTGATGACTTGTTCAATTTCTTTTCCTAAAATAGAGTTAAATTATCTATTTTTCCTGTTAATCTGGTCAGTTTATATTTTGGTAAATATTCATTTATTTAATTTAGATGGCTACTTCCCACCCTTGATCCTAACTAGACCTCATTCTAGACCTCCCAGTCACTCCCATCAAGATCCTCCCTAGACCCCTCTTCCAGTCACCCCAAACTGCTTGGTCACTCCTAGATCCCTCCCACAATCTTTCTGTATATAAGATCCATTGGGCCTCAATTAAGCTGCTCAGATTTAGTGGGACTCCTTCTGTACCTATTTTTTCAAACATTTTATTTAGCATTGAAAATAATTATTCTTAAAATGTGTGATAGAATGCCCTTGTAAATCCATCTGGTCTTGTTTTTTTGGTTTAATTTTTGTTTTTGTTTTTTACCTTTAGTGAGTTCACTGATGACTTGTTCAATTTCCTTTCTTAAAATAGAGTTAAATTATCTATTTTTTCTCTTAGTCTAGCCAATTTATATTTTGGTAAATATTCATTTATTTAATTTAGATTGCTATTTCTGCATTCATTTGCTAACCATTCCTTGATAAGGAATGTGGCAACATTTCAAAAATTGATTATAAATTACCTGGTACCTTAGCACCAGGTACTTAAGACTTAGTACCAGTACTTAGCATTTAACTTAGTAGCATGACCTCATGAAAGGAACAGAAAAAAAGTATAGGAAAAAAGATATGACCAGGTGCACTAATCACTGAAGACATAAAGAAAAAAAAGGATATTAGACGTACATTTGGGGAATGTAACAAGAAATGGTGGGTGGGCTAGGTAGGAAATGTGGATAATGGGAGAAGACCCAGATCATCTTAGTGTATACAAAACAAACCATACAAACTAAAGGCTAACTTAAAGTAAGAATGAAAAGAACAATATGAAATAAATCAATGAGAGAAAATGCAAACAAATCCATTATAACCCTAAATGGAAATTGATAAAATGCCCCAGATAAAAAGATAATTGGAAGATTGTTAGTTGCACACAAATGATACATTTAAAACAAACAGATACTTAAAGAGTGAAAATGATAGACTGGAGCAAAATGTATTCTTCAAGCAATGATAAATCATACCATATGATAAAGGAAAAATAAACATTTATATGCTTAAATCAGTGAAATCACAAGTCAAAAAACAAAGCAAAAACTGAGAAAAAGAATCAAGGAAACTACATTACATTTTTTAAAACAGTATGGTCAATGAAAAAATATATAATTATTAAACATATTCACTAGATGACAAAAATATCTAAATTCTTAGAGCAGTAAATTTTCAAATAAAATACTGTTAACAAAACAATGACCGTAGAAGTCATTAAAATTCTTCATTGCAGGATAAATGAATTCAAAATATTGAGCTGAATAAATTCAAAAGAATAATGAAAAAGAATGAACACATGGAGATCAACAACTTGTCAGAAAAAATGTAATTTAAAAGATATCTGGTGATTTTTTAATGTAACTATTAAAGAATATATATGATTTTTCTACCTTTATAAATTAATCGCATTCTAGACATTAAAATTAATGAATTAGGATACAAAAGCAGACATAATGAGCATCTTTTATGGACCATAACACAGTAAAATAATTAAGATAGGAAATGAGTAAAAGATTATGACTATAGAGAAGCTGAATAATGTCTTACTGTATAATTAATAGATCAAAGAGCAAAACATAGGAAAAATGAATATATCATAGAGAGTGACAATGATGAGACAATAGATGAAATTTGTGGGATGTAGCTAAATGTTCCTAGGGAAGAAAAAATATTATCTCTGAAAATGTATTCTATCAAATATAGAGAAAGAAAAACATATTAACAACTTAAGTGGAAGAGAGGATCAATGACTTGAATATAAAATGTAAAAAAGTAAAAAATAAATTAATTAATTAACAACTGAGATAAATACAAAAGAAGTCTTTTCAAGGACTTCAATATTGATCATTAACTTCAAATCTAATGTAAAGTCTTTGATTCTTTGATTCCAAAGAGTTATCTCAACCCTGCTCAAACTGCATTCATACTTTTTATTTATGGAGGGACTCAATGGAAGTGTTCTCATTTGATAAACTTATCAGGGCTAAGTGGGAGTGATTGATTAGAATTGTTTATCTGGTATCTCCACTTTAATTAGTAGGTTTTGTCCCCAGGTAAAGATAAGTTAATTTCCATTCAATTTTGAGATAGTATTTGCTAATAACTAGTGAACTATACTATGCAGGAGAGGAGGGGGATGACAGAAGAGAGCCTCAGAACACATAGCCCTAAATTTAACCAGGAGCTTATTTTAATGCTCTCTTTTTCACACTGGAGGCACAGTCAGGGGCTTCATTAAAAACAAACATGTTAATCTCATAAATCAAAATTTTCCCTCAGACGACCCCCTCTCACTTGTGATTTCATGTATATATAATAGCCCTGTTGAGGACACTTTCTCAACAATGTATATTGGCAACCACTATGACACTTTATAGTTTTAGAGAGCTACCTTGAGCATTTAGAAGTTAAGTGACTGTCCCCAGTCCCAAATTCAGTAGGAATCAAAAGTGGAACTTGAACGTAAGCCTTCTTCAAGTCAAATTAACAAGTACTTATTAATTAATTCCTATGTACCAAGCACTGTACAAAGTACCAGGGATACAAATATAAGGAGAAAAAAAGACAAATTCTGCCCTAAAATAACATATTCTAATGGGAAAGATAACACATAAAAGGAAGCCAAAAGGAGTAAGACGGAAAGAAATGAAGGTCTTGGGTTTGGAGCATGGTGGAGAAAGTTTGGAAGATTCATCACAAGGTTGGCCACTAGAGAATATTTTTTTCAGTCCCAGCAACTCATTATAATGTCTACTAAGGCATAAAAAATTGTGTGTTTTGCATCAGTGGAGGTTATATCCCCACTGCTTAAATCATGGTCTTTAAGGAATTTTGCAGTATAAGAATAATTTTCTAAACTCTTCCTTTTCTCAAATACTGGTTTGTGTATGCATATGTGTGTGTTTTCTTGAGTTAATGCTATAGAATAAAAGTAAAATTTTCATATCAAAATGCCACTAATAATAGCTGGCATTTATATACAGTTTCAATATTTGTAATGTGCTTTACAATTATTATGCCATTTTATCCTAACAATAACTCATGGAGGTGTAGGTACTATTATTATCCTCATTTTGCAGATGACAAAATTCAGGCAGAGAGAGGGTAAGGTATGTGGCTGGGGCTGCACAAGCTAGTAATATTGAATTTGAACTCTAGTCATTCTGATTCCAGTTCCAGCACATTGTGTCATCTACCTGATTATACTGCAACTGTACTAACAATGTAAACACTGAAATTCCAGTTCTCCTATAAAACAGAGAACTTATTTGTAAGCAATATAATTTCCTTTCACAACTTCAATAAAAATTTTGTGGTGATAGTTCATGAGATATTGGAGAGCTGAAATAGGACTTTCCCTTTGCATGTATTTTTTTTCAAAATTTTCTGTAGCAATGATTAAAGGAATGAGCAACTTCTCATTTTTAAATTCACTTTTTGATAATATAATATAATTGCTGAAATATTTGAAATAGATTTAGGGTAGAATTAATGCTTCTTTATCTTTACGTTATATTGCATCCAAAATTTTCACCTGTGAATGTCAAACTACTGACTTTGAGAAAGAAGACCTCTCCTGAGAGGCAGCAAGGCTTAATAATAGTGGGCTGGACTCAGAGACATCCCCCTCCAGGTTACTTTTCTTGTGCTGCAAGCCTTTCTCTACATTCTCACCCTGGAAGATCACTGAACCCTGGTCTTCACTTCTCTGGTAGTACCCTCTGTTCCTCCGCATCTGATTGGCTCATTCTTCCCTTCATTTTAAGGACATCAGGGCCAGCTATGTCTTCATTCCTCTCCAGGGTATTATCTGTGTGACCTTAACCTCTATAAGCCCCAGTTTTTCACCTTTAAAATGAGACGTTTGGACTAGATGCCCTCTGATATCTCTTCGAACTGTAAATATTTGATTCTATTATTTTGTCAATGTAAGCACTTCCTCCATGGGTAAGGGCTACAACCACTCCATTTCTTTTCATCCTCTGCAATCCTTGTCCATGTACATCTATACTTATCTGCTCCCAGATAATCTGTATAGCACATTATTCATGGCCTTCTCTATGCCTTTTAATATATGATGAAAAGAAAGTTCATCACAGAGGCTGGTGTCTCTCATTCTCAGTTCATTAATGGCTTGCCTTCTTTTTTGCTCACGCATGTCTTCAGCGCCTTTTATACCTCTTCCTAGACTCACATCATCACTGGTAATATGCTGCAGCCTACTTAGACCACCATGTGTCTTTCTATTGTCTTTTGGGTCATCCACAATAGGGATGCTATGGATAATACTAACTAGTTCCACAATAAGCAACCTACCTATTGTTGTCCAGTTCATACGTTAGCTTTCCATGTCTTGTCACCAGCCAGAAGGGATTTTATACTTCATTAAGCTCAGTACCAAATCAGGAGTCAGAAAGACTCATTTTCCTGAGTTCAAATCTGGCCTCAGACACTTACTAACTGCATGACCCTGGGCAAGTCACTTAACTTTGTTTGCCTCAGTTTCCTCATCTATAAAATAAACTGGAAAAGAAAATGGCAAACCACTCCAGTATCTTTGCCAAGAAAACCCCAAATGGAGCCACTAAGAATTGGACACAACTGAACAACAACAAAATGTTGAATCTGTTATTTGGTTTAATTGCTTATATTTATAATCATTAATATATTGAATTTCTGTTAAACAAGATATAACTATTTTCATTATCTTCTCTTGGGGCAGCTAGGTGGCACAGTGGATAGAGCACTGGCCCTGAAGTCAGGAGCACCTGAGTTCAAATCCAGCCTCAGACCAAACACTTGACACTTACTAGCTGTGTGACCCCGGGCAAGTCACTTAACCCTAACTGCCTAAAAACAAAAAACAAAAAAACATTATCATCTCCACCAGAACTCAAGGTTAGAATTTATCAGTTAGTTTAAAACCTTAGTAGCTCTTTTGCACTACTCTGTTTTTTATTTGTTTTGTTTTTTAATTTTGTCTTTGTATCTTCAATGCCTAGAACAATGCCTTTTTTCATTTGGGGATCTGAACCTGTGATTCAGAGTAGAGTGGGAAACTTGTCTTCCCCTTCCCCCCAATAAATAAACACAAATTGAAAATTCTAATTAATACTCTAAATGATTTTCCTGTTGCACTGTGGTTAAGTGATTTGCCCAGGGTAACATAGCCAGTGTGTATCAAATACAACATTAGAAACCAGATCTTTTGGACTCTAAGGCCCGTACTCTATCTAGTACATAACAACATTAACTTGGGCAGAATTTAAATGCTCTGAACAGGTTGGAAAATATTAAAGTTGATAAGGGTGTGGATTATCTGGTGAAACAAGTTTCTTTTTTTTTAATCATCTATGGATTTTCTCATCAAAGATTGATGGTTCTTATTGGTTTTGTGTGTAAATGGTCTAAAGATGTGTGTCTAAATATAGCATGCTTTCAGCTTCTAAATTTTCTTTGATGGGTTATTTTAATAAATCCTTTGTGGTGCTCTCCAGGGAAAGGTGATGTGTTTGGAGATATCTTCTGGAAGGAAACCACCCTTGCCCATGCTTGTGCCAATGTCCGGGCATTGACATACTGTGACTTACACATCATCAAACGGGAAGCCTTGCTCAAAGTCCTGGACTTCTACACAGCTTTTGCAAACTCCTTCTCCAGAAACCTCACTCTCACTTGCAATCTAAGGAAAAGGGTATGTTGCATTATGTTCACCGTGATAGTAATAATGTTAATAACCTGTCACAACATATAAGATGAAGAGAGAAATTTGATTTAGCTTTGCAGAGCTACATCTCTCTAAAGATAAAGTAACACAACTTTATGTTTCCTTTTTACTTTTTTAGGGGGAAAAAGGTAAGGAAAATTTACTATGTATTATTTTAAATATGAACCTTCATGGTCTTCTAAGATAAGCAAGTTATAAAAAACTAAGAGGATAAATTAATGGACTGTATTAAAACGGAAAATTTCCTAAAATTGCTTTAATGCCAAATATATAATTAATTGAAAACCAATGTCTTACATTTTCACTATTTATATCTATATCTATATCTCTATCTATCTATCTATCTATCTATCTATCTATCTATCTATCTATCTATCTCTTTTTTAATGGGAAGGTAAGTAAAGCTTGCTGAATGCTTGATGTTCCTGGCTTTCTCTAAAACCGTTTTCTCATTTCGTAATCAAGCCAAAGAGCATATTATCCTTTAGCCCTTTAAAAGAATACTCCATCTCAAAAATTAATTATCTTTATGGACATATCTTACAAGCACTTTAGGTTTAGAGAAGCTTTAATTTGTAACATAGCTGAGGGCTTAGTCTTCATTACCTCTGTCTTCATCACCTTTGTCTCTTTTATTGAAGAATGCAACAGAAATTTGATTTATATGAAGGGATCTCCTAATTTAACTTATAGCCTGTAAGGCAGACTGATGACTCTTTTGTGGCTAATAATGAAATACATTTTTGGAAAACTGCACCTAAGAAATTTCATCAGAAATTATTGCCTCTCTTGTGAAACATTTCAAAATAGCTAAAAACAATTCAGAAGCAGCATGACTTAGTGGAAAAAGGATTGGCCTTAGAGTCAAGAAGATTTATATCAAGACTTGCCTCTGGCACAAAGCTGCTGAGTCACCATGGACAAGTCAGTTGTCTAAACTTCCAATGAGTTGCTTGTCTGCATTAGCAGAAGAAGTTTTCACACAAGGGTTTCCCTCAGAACCATGAATTATAGTTCCAGACCAAAATAACAACTACAAAAACCTTTACTGTTAGTTGTAAACAAATGTAAAATTGATTATGGAAGATAAATTAGCATAGATACTATTACAGAATAGAGGAACACAGCATAAATTAGTATGCCACAAAGTATTATTATTATCATTATCATTATCATTATCATTATTATTATTATGTATAATAATTATAATAATGAAAGACTTGCAAATTGCCTTACCAAAAGGACTTCATTCTATCCTCACAATTCTGGGAGGTAGATCTTATTAATATTCTCATTTTATAAATGAGGAAACTGAGGCAAATAGGGTTTAAATGACTTGACCAAGATCATATAGGTAGTAAATATTAGAGTCTGAATTTAAACTCAGGTCAGTCTATTAGTGGGTTTGAAAAAAGAATGAAGTGTAATTAACTTCTTAGGGTTCCAAGAGAGGAAATAGTGGCTGAGTTAATTTAGTAATTTTGCATAGTTAATGAGAAAGGTTTGGATTTCCTAATTGGCTCAGATATCAATTAGATAGATAGAAATTGACATTGATATAATTTTAATTAACCCCAGTGTTTCTGCCACAACTGCCATCCATCCCACAATTGTTTAAGATGTAGAAGTCTGTAATTTATAAAATGTTAAAAACAAAGCCATATACCAGAGCATTTCCCAAAGAATAGCAACAGACATTAATGGTTTCAAATAAGATTAGACACATTGAGAATTCAGAGAAGAAGGGCAAGGGAGGAAAATTGCTCCTTGATTTAATATTGATTAAAGTATCCTCAAGGCACTGAGCCCTACAGTAAGAGCTTTGAGAGTTTGGGGACAGGAAAAACATGTATAACCCAGCCCAACATCTTAGGTAAGAAGTATCCATTAAAATTTTCACAGAGTGCGCAGTTATATCATCATGATTTAGATTATTAACTGGGTTCCTCAAAAATTTTAATGTCGTTTTGAGCTTTAAGAAAGCTTTAATAAAACTCACTCTCTCTTTGTATATATATACATATATAACACATATATATACATATATAAATATATATATACACATTATCTATCATCTATATACATACATATATACATACATATGTACATACATACATATGTTTGAGAAAGAAATGAATGGCAAACCACTCCAATCTTTGCCAAGAAAATCCCATGGACAGTATTGGCATGCTATGGTCCATAGGGTCACAACGAGTTGGACATGACAGAACAACTAAACAATGTACATATATAGCACACACACACACACACACACACACATATATATTTATATATAATATATGTAAATATTTTTATCCACTCTTTTTTTGTAATATGGCCTAGAGTTGTTTTCTATGTCAATAAAACAGTAGCCATTTTTAGGTCACATTAATGTGGGAAGGTACCATAGAATTTTAAAGCTGGAAGGGACCTTAGGGATAATCTGATTTGGCCCACACATAAGGAAACTAAGGCCCAGGGAACTAATAGTAAAACTAGAAAATTCCAATTTTGGCTCCCATTCTACAGTTTTTCCCAACAGGGTATCATTCTTGTAATAGCTTTTTTTTGAGAAATGAAACACTTATTTATGTTTCTTTTTTAGGTCAATTTGCAATTTTTTTTAACACAAGGCACTTTGCTGTTATTAATTAATTATATTAATTAAAATAATAATTGAATTAAAATTAAAAAACAACAACAAAAGAAGTTTGAGATAGTCTCTTCCCTCTAGGAGCTTACATTCTACCAGAGAGGGGGATACATAACATGAACACAAATGTAGTACAAGGAAAATTGAAAAGGGAGTAAATTAAGTAAAGGATTGTAGTAAAGATACAATAAGCAAAGCACTCTAAGTAAATGATAAAGATTGTAGAGTTTGGGACTAGAAATAATATTAACTGGATTGCCTCATGACCTTTAAAAAACTTCACTTGCTGGTAACCAAGTTTTGGAAAGACCAAGTCAAAAACTTATTACAGAGAGAATCAACAGACAAAAATGCAAGGATTTCAATCTAAAGTACTGCATCAGCTCTTAAGGTCAACCTACACATACAATGGATGTGACTGGCAGATACCTTAGTTTCTTGTTCTGAGGGCCTTAAACATACTCTAGAGCAGGGATTCTTAACCCTGGGGTCCCTGAACTGGGTTTGATAGATGATGATGATGATAAAGATAAACTATGCTTCAATATAATTCCATTTCTTTTGTTTTCATATATATTTTACTTCATTCATTTTAAAATATTATTCTGAGGAATAAATATATTAAAATAAAATGTTATTCCATAGGTTTTATCAGACTTCCAAAGGGGTCCATGATACAGAAAAAAATTTAAGAATTTGTGCTTTATTTACGGTGTGAGGTTGCTATGTGTCATATTTAAACAATTATGTTTAGCAATAATGGGAAATTACTGTCATAATAGTATACACATATATATTTAATAACATGCCCTTTCATGACTCACATTGCACAATGAAATGACCTATTTTAGAAACTCAAATTATTATTATATATTATCAGTTCTTTTACAACAGATACTCACGTTCATTAAAGTGGTCAGAAAATATGTATAGGTAATATCACCAAAAATGACATTTTTGATAACTATAACTCTTATGTGCTCAAAAAAGAAAAGGAAAGTATGCTTCCTTGTGTAGAATAAGACTGGAAAATTACTACAGTGTCCTTTGAAGGGCAGTGATGGAAAGAATTCCATCTTCTTTGTCTGTAGGCCTCTCTATTTTCTAGATCCATGATAAGTTGCATCTACATAGAACAACATAAAGAAAAAGCTGTCTGTTTCTGAATCATAAGAATATGGTCTTAATAGAAGGAATTTTCATGAGTCACCAATCAAAATTCTAGGGGTCCAGATACCTGCTTAAATTGTGCATTTTTTTCTTATGAAGTATTATGCAGTACTGAAACAAAATTGGAGCAAGTTTGTGGCATTTTTACCGGGGCTTAGCTGCTCATTTCTCTTCAGCTGCCCTGAGCATGCAATCTCTTTTTAGTCATGATCAATTAATATTTGCTGAGTATCCATTGAACCATGTTCCACTTTGCTTGAAGGAGGGAGAGATGGCTTATGCAAAAGAAAAGAAGTGGCTCAAACCTGAAACTATGTGTAGATATTTTCCTCTCTCCGTAGACATGTAGGTGTTTTCCTCTCTAATTATAATCATAATTAATTGTGCATGCATTCTCTCCCTCACTATAAATTTATTTTGTCTCCTTTCTTTCTCTTTTGTTTTCATTGGTGCCTTTTGTTCATCATTTCACATTCACTTTGAATATATCCCTCTCCATATCCCCTACACAGTGAGCTTTCCCTTGTAAGAAAGATTTGAAAGGAAAGGGGAAAACAATGATATGTACCTCTCAGGTTAATTGTGAGGATCAAATGACGTAATTGTAAAATGCTTAGCACAGTGCTTGGCATGCAGTAGGTACTTAATAAATGATTTTTTCCTTTCTTTCCCCTTATCAGATGTATTTGATGCAAAAATACTTTCCCAGTCAAAAATGTTCTTTCTTATTCTTAATGATTTTGTTTATGCAAAAGCTTTTCAGTTTTATGACAAAAATTACCTATTTTTTTGGTGACCTTTATCCCTTGTTTCATTATGAATTCTCCCCCTAGCCATAGTAATTGATCATACTCCCACCCATTTTCATCCAATTAGTAAAAAAATTTATGTACCTGTCAGGCAAGGTGCTGTATGACTATATTCTCTGCTACTAGTGAAAGCCATGATTGACAGATCATTTAAATTCAGGAGTTCTGAGCTGCTGTAAAGCTAAGGCTGTTCAGATTTCTGAACTTAATCCAACACCAATATAAGGATCTTCTGATAGTTGGATGGGTGGGGTGATCAGTCTGCCTAAGGAATAGTGAACTAACCAGGTTGGGAATTGGGCAGATCAAAGATTCTGGGCCATTCTGAGTGGGACAAGTTTCATGAGTGGTCATACTTCTAGCCTGGATGGGTGAGATGGGGGACCCAATTTCTTGAAGAATAACCATAAAAAAAACTATGTTTAATCTCTTGAATCTTTTTGTTTTTAATTTATGGTATAAAAAGCTGCTCTTCTATTTTTCTCCCAAACTTATTTCCAGTTTTCTCATCAGTAATTGTAAACTGGGGAATATTCCAAACAACTTTATGTTCTCCAGTTTATAAAATACAGAAATATTAACTTTGATTGCTTTTGGTTCTTCTTAAGTTAATTAGCTTCACTGTATTGCTAATTTGTTATACTCTACTAAACTATATTTTAACTAACTAAGCTATCAATTAATTATATACAAATTCATAAAGTATTAACTATGTGCTAAGACACTCTTCATTCTAGGTATCATTGCTGTTTTCAGTCATGTCTATCTGTGTGTGACCCCATTTGGAGTTTTCTTGGCAGAGACATTGGAGTGATCTGCCAATTCCTTCTCCATATCATTTTACATATGAAGAAATTGAGGCAAACAGGAGTAGGTGACTTGCCCAGGGTCACACAGCTAGTAAGTGTCTGAGGCCATATTTGAACTCAGGAAGATGAGTCTTTCTGACTCCAGGCCTAGCACTCTATTCACTGCACCACTTAGCTGCCTGATATAAAAAAGAAAAGAAAGTCATTGTCTTTAAGGATTTTATATTTTATTTTGACTGGAAAATTACTGCCTACTTTTTTCATACTTACCTTAAAATTTTAGGCCTTTTTACCTTTCAAATGAATCTTATTATTTTGTCTGGCTCTATGAAGTAATCGCTTGGAAGTTTTATTGTTATAGCACTAAATTTATAAATTAATTTTGGTAGTATCATCATTTATTGATATTGTCAGACCTCAGTCACGAACGCTGAAAATCTCTACAATTATTTCAGTCTTTATTTCTTTTGAAAAAATGTTTTATAATTCTATTTATGTAAGTCTTGAATATGTTTTAGTAGATGGCCACGAGGATATTTTCTGCATTTTTTAGAAGTTTTGAAGGAATTTCTTTTCCTATTATTTTTCCTGAGTTTTGTTATTGTTATATAGAAAAGCTAATGACTCTTGTGGATTTAATTTTCTACTTTACTGTAGCTATTAACTGACTTCACTGATTCTCTAGTTTTCTAAGTAAATCTTCATGTCAGCTGCAAATAGTTGCTAATTTTCCTCTTCTTTGTTGCTGTTTATGCTTTTAATTTTTTTTATCTTATTGTTCATTGATCATTTCTAGAATTCTATCAAATATTAGTGGGAATAGGGACCTTCTATTGTGAAGGCTTCCAATGTTTGCCCATCACAAATAATGCTAGTTTTAGGTTTTAGAAAAAAATTAATCATTTTTTAAAATTGCCTTTCCATCAGTGTTCTATTTATCAACAGCTTGCATTTAGTGATATAATCATGTATTTCTATTTTTAACACAATTAATTACATTATTTTTCTAATGCTAAACCATCTTGAATACCTAGTTTAAGTATAACTTGGTCATAGTGAATAATTTTAAAAATACATTGCTATCATCTTTTTTTGAGAGGGAAAAGATTTTAGTTAAACTTTTTACATCAATATTCATAGTGTTATTGGCATTTAGTATCTTTCCTTTGCTTTATCCCTCTCTACCAAATGTATTCAGATATTTATCTCATACAAAAATTATTATACTATGTTTTTATCTCAATTTTTTAGAATCTGTAAATCTAGTTAATTGGTCTTCAAATATTTGATAAAATTTACAAGTAAATGTGAACCATGGTCTCTCCACCAATAATGGTTTGTTCAATTTCATTTTCTGAAATTGGATTTTTTAGTATATCATTTTCATGTTATGTTTTTTTTTAAAATTCAGATAATCTTCCATTTCTTTTAAATTCTCAGTTTGGCTAGCTTAAAATTTTGTATAGTAGGTTATGGTAATTATTTTTATATCTCTTCTATTTGTTGTGATTTTAGCTCAGCTGGGTTTTTAAAAAAAATTTTTTTGGTAATTTGTTTTTCCCATCTTTTTTTAATCAAGTTTGCAAAAAATTTAATGATTTTCTCAGTTTTTTTCAAAGAAGTGATTTTTAGTCATTTATCATTTCTGTAGTCCTTTTATTTATATTTTTACTATAATTTTCAAAACTTCTTTTGTGCTTATTTTGGGTTTGGTTATTGATTGATTTTTTAAAATGCATACTCAATTAGTATTCTTTTTAAAAAATTATTAACATGTTTTCAGAAATATGTGTTTTTTTCCTCTGAGGATCAACGTGGTTGGGTGCCCTTATATAACCAATCATTGTGATTCTACCTCCCTATCTGCCTTCCAACACCAAACCCTATTCTTTATCCATGCCATGAATTCCAATGACTCAACCTTTCCATTCTCTCCCAGGCAATTAACCCCTGCACTAGCTATCCTTTTCTTCTTTCTCCATTTTGACCCCTTGGTGAAATAGTTCAACTTTTACGTTGTCCTTTCTTCATTCTCTTGTCTCCTTTATCAAGGCGGGGCAACTAGGTGGTGCAGTGGAAGAAGCATCAGGCCTAGAGTCAGGAACACTCATCTTCATCAGTCCAAATCAGGCCTCAAACACCTACTAGCTGTGTGACCCTGGGCAAGTCACTTGCTCCCGTTTGCCTTAGTTTCCTCATCAGTACAATGAGCTGCAAAAAGAAATGGCAAACCACTCCAGTATCTTTACAAAGAAAATTCCTCTTGAGGTCATGAAGAGTTGAACATGACTGAAAAACAAATGAACAGCAACTAATTTATCATATTGTTGATCTTACCCTGCCAAGTCTCAGTCTTGGATTACTCCCACTGTCTACTGAACAAAGGTGAAGAAAATAATGAAACCTTGCTAATTTAGTGCACTAAAAATCAATGTTATATAATCTCAACTGGGTCTTCATTTGCTGCAAGGAGATCCCTTTACATATCCCTAATTAACTCATCCCACTCATGACAGTGGTCTTTCAAACCTTTTCATCCCTCTTTAAAACTCCCATGGCTCCCCTTCTTCCTACTCTATCAGCTGAGAACTTTGTCTCACATACTTGTGAAACACAGCCTTCTGTTACAGAAAACACTGAAGCCATCTGCTGAACCTCTCTCTACTCTCCTTCTCCTCATCACACATTACGGAGGGGCCTTCACCCATTAAGTCCTCCTTCAGCCCTGTCTCACATGAAGAGGAAGCATTTCTCCTTGCCAAGGCTTACCCATCCACATTCAATAGTGATCCCATTTCATTCTGTCTTCTCTACTAGACTGACTCCTCTGTCATCCATATTCTCTGACTTATCCTTAATCTCTCCCTTCCTATTGATTGAGTCCCTGCTTCCTACAAACATTCCCATGTCTCCCTCATCCTCAAAAACCCCTCACATCTGTTTCCAGTAACTATTATCCCACATTTCTCTGGTCTTTTGTGGAACAACTTCTGGAGAAGTTCATTTGCAATTGATGCCTCCACCTCCTTCCCTGTCATTTTCTTCTTAACTCTCTACAGTCTGTCTTCTGACCTCATCACAAAACTGAAACTGCTCTCTCCAAAAGTATATGATCTCTTGATTCCCATATCTAATGGCCTTTCCTAAGTCTTCTTCTTTCATGACTTCTCCAGCTTTTGACAATGTGAATCACTCTCTTTTCCTTGATACACTTTTTCTCTAGATTTTCATGACACTCCTCTTGCCTGGTTCCCCACCTACTTTTTGACCACTGCTAAATCTCCAAGTCACATCTGTTAACTGTGGATGTTCCACAGGGCTCTGGCTTTTGTCATCCTCTCCTATCGTATTTTGCTTGGTGATTTCATTATCTCCTGTGGATTCGATGATTGTCTCTATGCTTATCATTCTTAAATCTACTTATCTAGTTCTAATCTCTATCGTGACCTCTAGTCTCATATCTCTTGCTGCCTATTGGAGATCTCAAATGGAGGTTCTATAGACAGATTAAGCTGAACATGTTCAGAACTGAACTCATTTGTCTTTGTTATTGTCTTTTCATCAAAACTCTCTCCCTTTCCAAATTTCCATAATAATATTGAGACTGCTGTCATTCTCCTAGTCCCCAAGTCTCACAACCTAGATGTCAGCTCCAGTTCCTCATACTTTTTCATCACCCACATCCAATCAATTTGTTACATATCTTGCATATCCCACCTTCTCTCCTTTGACATTGACACCTTCCTACTCTGGTCCCTCATCATCTCAGACTTGGACTACTGCAATAGTATTCTGGTTGATCTCTCTGCCACAAGTCTTTTTTCACTCCTATCCATCTTTCATTTAGCAAAGTGATCTTCTTAAAGTTCAGGTCTGACCATGCATTCATTAAACTCCAGTGGCTCCCTAACACCTTCAAGATCAAATATAAATATTTTTGGTGCTCAAAGTCTTTCACAATTTCCTCCTTTCCCCCATCAACTTTCCAGTCATCTTATACTTTATATCTCACAACATTTCCTGAGATCAAGTGAAACTGGTCTTGTTGTTCTTCAAACAAGATAATCTGTCTCCTGACTCCTGGCATTTCTATCGGCTATTTCCAATGTCTATGATACTCTTGATCTTCATCCCCACCTCCTGGCTTTCCTGGCTTGCTTTAAATTCTAGCTATAAGAAACCTTTTCTGATCTTTCTAGATTCTATAGCTCTGTTGATTATTTCCAATATATCATGTATGTATGCCTCTCCCAATCCCAAGACTGTGCAATCTGATATAAGATCTCCTTATACATTCATATTAAACATAGTTTTGCATTAGCCATGTTGTAAAGAAGAATTAGAATCAATAGGAGCCACAAGAAAGAAGAAACAAACAAACCAAAAAGAGAGCAAATAGTATGCTTTGATCTGCATTCAGACTCATAGTTCTTTTTCTGAATGTGGATAGCATTTCCATCATGCGTCTTTTGGAATTGAGGGATTATTTTTTAAAAAAATCTTTCTTTATAACCTCAGAGCTTGGCAGAGTATCTGGTACATAGTGGGTGTACTAAAATAAATGCTTATTGACTGTACCTTAGAAATTCTAGCATATGGCCTTATTATAATTATCTTTACATAATAATTAATTGGTCCTATGATTTGCTCTTTTGCCTGGTCTATATTCAAGATGCCACTACTAAATCACCATTCATCTGTGTCTTTTGTTTGTGTTCCCATATAATTTACTTATTTTCTTTTATGCTCTATAAACAAAGTGCTTAGTATGTTTGTTTTTTATATTTATTTATAATTTATTTGCCCTACCATAAAATCTCATTTTGTAAAGGTAAAACATGTCATGCCAAGAAATATGTGCATTCTTTTTTGTTCCCATTAAGAAAGCACTATATCTACCTTCTTCAAAAGGTTGTCTAGTTCTGTATTTTCCTTTTGATGTGTTTTTCTATTAGATTTATCTAACTGTGAGAAGAGAGCACAAAAGTCCCCTATATCTATTGTGTTATAGGTCAATTAACTTTCTTTTCAGGAATTTAAATGTTATGCCCTTTTTGATTTGATACAAACCAATGTTGATTTAAAAAAATTCTCTGCCACTTTTGCACATAACATAGTTTCTCTTTTTATCTCTCTTGACATTGACCCAATTTTAAAACAAAAGGAAACAAAAACAAAAAAAATCACATATGAAAGCCAATTATTACCACTTCCTTAGAGTTTTCCTTTTTTTTCTATTTAGGAGGTACACTTCATATTTTCTAATCATTACACTAGAATGCATCATCTCTCAATAAATCAAATACAATCAAATAAAAAATATTCATATTAAATAGACAGATATTTAGAAATAATGTTGAACAACTGTGACAGTGCATTTTTCCTAGCTGGAACCACATTGTTTTCTGACCAAGAACAATCACATACAATATTCACTCATCACTTTTAGAACTTGATATTTGATTTCAATAGCTTCAGTTCATTATTTGTACATGCTTTCCTTTCCTTCTCAAGAAAAGAATGTAATCCTAAAAAAAGCTGGGAGGAACTCAGTGCCTTAGGAAACAAAATCTAAAATGCAAACTGTTGAATAAAATATTTTCCAAGCTTTGCATACTTCAGAAGAAAATACATTTCTCTTGTAGCTGCATGAGGACACATGATAGCATAAAACTACTTTTATATGGACTATAATTCAGGAACATGTCTTCCCATTTCTACTTCATGCCTTGATAAATACTAAAATATAATCCTTAAGCTCCATGGTAATTAGATAGTTTATGTGGATAAATTAGTAATGCTGGCACTCAGAGTGTAATTCAAGTGGGAATATGTTTGCTCACTGCTTCCTCACCCCCTCCCAGTCCCTTCCCACCAAATCAAAATCACAGACCTGATTTTGTAAGGATTTAAGTAGGATGACCTACTTAACTCACATGAAATGTGCTGTTCCCCAGCAAAGGGGATGTGAGTGTGTATATGTGCATGTGTGTATGTAAGTGTATCTATAGTACTGAATTTACAACTCTCTTAAACAGATCTGATCTATAGCTACTGGTGTACTAATCTATAGTAGGTCTATCTCTACAGCTAAGAATAACAAGGTGACATAACTTGAAATCACAAGAATACCTTTTTTTTGTGGATTGTATATAGGGGCAAAATGATAGGTTAGGGTGAAAACTTCCCTCTCCTGAGCTCATCACTTTCTTTCATTATGAGACAGCTGACTTCCCTTAAGGAAAGAGTGAAGCAGGATTTGCCAGTGAACATTTGTTCTAATGAAATAAAATAATCAAATAAGATTTAAACCTTAAAACATACTATCAAAGGTGTATCACTGAAAAAGCTCAGTTTTCAAACCATTCTTCCTGGCACAGTTTACTAGAAGATGTTGTTAATTGTAGAGAAGGGATTCTGAGGAAGATTAAACAAACAACAACAAAGCACTCCTCGAATCAATATGTCTGTCTCAATAGAAAAGACTAGTAACTGGTCTAATTACATTACGATGTCTCTGGTGCATTGTGTAATTACATAAAAATGTACCTGTGGGTGACATTCAACACCTTCTCCCAACTTCCACTCCAAATACTCTAGTTCAGGTTCTCATCATCCCTCACTTGGACTATAACTTTAGCTTTCTAACTGCCTCCTGTCTCCTATCTCCAATCCATCCTACATGATGCATCTCAAACGAGCTTCCTAAGGTAATCAATGCTATTATTATGTAACTCATTTACTGAAATGTAACAACAGTAATAATAAAAATAGATATGAGTTTTCAACTTTTTGGTAAAGTTTATAAAACAATATTGCTGCCTTGGTTTTGTGTGTGTGTGTGTGTGTGTGTGTGTGTGTGTGTTTTAAATATACAAAAGTCTGTTTTCTAGGTAAGGAAATATCAATAGCTAAGAATTTTTAAGGGCCCAAATTAAACCTTATAATTTCAGTCACAATTCTTCAACAATTTATCTAAAATTACATGAACATTTTCCATTATTAAAGACAATCAGTAGAGGAAAACCTGACCAGTTTAGAAAAATATTGCTGTTTTTGGAATGTGGTTTTTTTTTTTATCTTGTCATCATTAATTTTAATTAAATGAGGTCAGAAATTAGTTCATACATTACAGAAATAAAGACATGCCTTCATAATTGAATGTAATGGTAATAAAGATAAAAGATAGGAAGGTTTATATTATATAGAGAAATAACTCATTGAGGAAAGAGCCAAAAAGGCAGAGAAAAGGCAGAAACTTGTCTGAGCTCTCACAATTTCCCATCCACACAACTTTAAATAACACCTCAAAATGAACTCTAGAGTTGCAGAAACCATGAAAGGACAAAATGAATCAATTTTCCAGCCCAAGACAACTTAGAAGGACTTCAGGAAAGGTTAGTCTCACTCAAGTAAAAGGATAGTGCAGTCCAGTGCAGATGGAATCCAGGCAAGCCAGTGGGAGGCCACTAGTATGCCCTGTGGCCCTGGAACAGTGGACCAGCAGCACAGTGGGCCAACTGTGAGGCCTCCAGCCCCCAACATAGCAGGTAAGTAGCTAGACCTGGCCCCAGACCCCTGGCCCTCAGCACAAAAAGCTTACAGCAGTACCCCCAAGAGTAGAGTTCAACTTTGAGTCTAAAAATAGGTTAGAAAGTGAAAAAAAAGCCAACAAAAATCCTTACTTTAGAAAGCTACTATGGTGACAGGAAAGAACAAAACATAAACTCAAAAGAGGAAGACAATATCAAAATGTTTACATGTGAAGCCTCAAAGAGAATTATAAATTGGTCTTAGGCCTGAAAGAATTCCTGGAAGAGTTCAAAAAAGATTTAAAAAATCAAATAAGAGAAGTAGAAGAAAAATTGGGAAAAAGAAATGAGAGTGATGCAAGAGAATCATGAAAAATAAAAAAAAAGAGGTAACAGATTGGTAAAGGAAGCACAAAAAATGGGAAAAGATGTACAAACAATTCATGGAAGAAAACAGCAACTTAAAAAGTATGATTGGGGGCCAGATAGGTGGTACAGTGGATAAAGCACTGGCCCTGAAGTCAGGAGGACCTGAGTTCAAATCCGGCCTCAGACCAAACACTTGACACTTACTAGCTGTGTGACCCTGGGCAAGTCAAGTAATCCAAATTGCTTAAAAAAAAGTACAATTGGCCAAATGGGCAGGGAGGTAAAAAAAAAAAAAAAAGAAAAGGTAATTGAAGAAAATTATTCCTAAAAAAAAATAGAATTCGGAAAGTTATAGCTAGTAACTCCATGAGACAACAAAAATCAATACAACAAAATCAAAAGAATGAAAAAAATTGAAGAAAATGTGCAATATCTCAATGGAAAAACAACTGATCTGCAAAATAGATCTAGAAGAGATAATTTAAGAGTTACTGGACTAGTTGAAAGCTATGATCTAAAAATGAGCCTGGACATCACCTTTCAAGAAATTATCAAAGAAAACTGTCTTGATATCTTAGAACCAGTGGGTAAAATAGTAATTGAAAGACTCCACTAATCACCTCCTGAAAAAATCCCAAAATGAAAACTTCCAGGAACATTATAGCCAAATTCCAGGACTCTCAAGGAGAAAATACTGTAAGTAGCCAAAAAGAGCCAATTCAAATATTGTGGAGCCACAGTCAGGATCACACAAGATTTAGAAGCTTCTACATTAAAGGATTAAAGAGCTTGGAACACGATATTGTGGAAGGCAAAGGAGCTTAGATTATGACCAAGAATCACCTACCCAGCAAAACTGGGCATAATTTTTCAGGGGAAAAATGAACATTCAAGGAAATAGAAAACTTTCAAACATTCCTGATGAAAAGACCAGAGCCAAACAAAAATTTGAATTTCAAATTCAAGCATAAAAAGAAGCATAAAAAGATAAACAGGAAAGAAAAAATGTAAGGGATTCAATAAAGTTAAACAGTTTGTACCCCTACGTGGAAAGATAATATTTGTAACTCTTGAGATCTGTATCATTATTAGAGCAGTTAGAATGATTATACAAAGAAAAATATTGTGGGTATAAGTGGAATTTGATGGAATGATATAAAAAAATTAAGTGGTGAGAAAAACAGTGTATTGGGAGAAGAGGGAAGGGAGAGGTAAAATGGGATAAGTTATCTTACATGAAGAGGTGTGAAAGGCCTATAACATCAGAGGGAAAAAATGGGGTGGTGAACATTACTTGAACCTTACTCTCATCATATTTGGCTCAAAGAGGGAATAACATACACTCAGTTGGTTATAGAAATTTATCTTACTATGTAGGGAAACAGAAGTGGAGCAGAACAAGGAAAAAGGGAAGGTGATAGAAAAGAAGACAGATTGAGAAGGTGGTGGTCAGAAGCAATACACTGTTTTGTTTTGTTTCATTTGTTTGTTTTGTTTTTGTTTTCTTGAGGCAATGACTTGCCCAGAGTCACACAACTAGTAAGTGTTAGGTGTCTGAAGCAGAATTTGAACTCAAGTCCTCCTGACTCGAGGGCCCATGCTCTATCCACTGCACCACTTAGGTGCCCCAGGAACATGCTGTTGAAGAAGGACAGGCTAGGCTGAAAGGAGAGAGAAGTATAACCAGGGGAAAAGTAGGATGGAGGGAAATACACAGTAATAATAACTGTGAATGTGAATGGGATGAACTCATCCATAAAATGGAATTGGATAGCAGAGAGGATAAAAAACCAGAATCCTACAATATGTTATTTACAAGAAACATATTCAAGAAGAGAGGCACACACAGAGTGAAGATAAAAGGCTGAAGCAGAATCTATTATGCTTCAGCTGAAGTAAAATAAAACAGGGTTAGCAATCAAGATCTCAAAACAAAAGTAAAAATAAATCTAATTAAAAGAGATAAGAAAATGCTTTAAATCGCTATTGATTAGGGAATGCAAATTAAAACAACCGAGGTACCACCTCAAATCTGTCAAATTGGTTAATATGACAGAAAAGGAAAATGATAAATGTTGGAGGGGATGTGGGAAAATAGGGACACTGATACACTGTTGGTAGCGTTGGAGATCAATTTGGAAATATGTTCAAAAGGCAATCAAACTGTGTGAACCCTTTGATCCAGCAATTTCACTACCAGGTCTGTATCCCAAAGAGATTAAAAGGGGAATGGGGGAGGACTTATTTGTACAAAAATATTTATAGCAGTTCTTTTTGTCATGGCAAAGAACTGAAAATTGAGGGGATGCCCATAAATTGGGGAATGGTTGAACAACTTGAACATATGACCTCAATGGAATGTTACTGTGCTATAAGAAATGATGAGTGGTCTGACTTCAGAAAAACCTGGAAAGGCTTATATGAAATGATGTAAAGTGAAGTGAACAAAAACCAGGAGAGCCGCGTACACAGTAACAATGATACTGTACAATGAACATTTGTGAATCATTTAGCTATTATCAGCTATACAATGATCCAAGAAAATTCTGAAGGACTCATGATAGAAAATGCTGTCCACCTTCAGAGAAAGAACTGATGGAGTCTGAATGTAGATCAAAGCATACTATTTTTCACTTTCTGTGTTTTTTTCATAGATTTTTTTTTCCTTTGGATCTGTGTATTCTTTCATAACTAATATGGTAATACACTTCAGCTTCCCATCTCAAGGAGGGGTGGGTGAAGAAGAGAGAAAGAAAATTTGAAACTCAATTTAAAAAAATGTTAAAAATTGTCTTTACATGTAATTGGGGAAAGTATTAAAACATCAAATGGGAATGGCTAGCATACTCAAAAATTACTTGGCAATTACATAATAATTTTAAAAAATTACATTGTGAATCAGAAGAAGTAAAAGAATTGATTTAAATGGGGGCAAATTACGACTTTATTCATTTGTTGGGATTGAAGAAGCTTGTTATCTTTACCCACAGACCTTGAAACAGCAAAACCATGCAAAATTGAACTCATTGAGCACAATATTTTGAACTGGCATGAAGTTCAATGATATCATCCATCTCATCAATTGAACAAGTCCAAATAATGGAGAAGGGGAGCAATATTTTACCTCCTTCACAGTTAAGTAGTAAAAACTACTATTAACTTAAACTACATCCACGGTCTAGTTTAATTCTCACATTCTCCACAAAGTCTCCTCTGACCACCAGGTGTATATTGATCTTTTTTTCTACTAGATTCTCTGTATACTTGCATATACTACTCCTTTGGCAAATGGTATATGACATTTTATATAGCAAATAGTCATCTGTATACTCATTTCCTCTCTCTATGTCTGCTACATATGATGCTGGAGATGATGCTATCCTTCTTGGAAATTTTTCCTTACTTTCCTCACTGTACTCCTTGGTTCTCCTGATTTTAATTGTCCCAACTCCTTACATTCTTAACTATTGCTCTGTTACTTTTTGCCCTGTAAATGTTAATATTCCCTAAGGTTCTCGCCTCAAATCTCTTCTTTTCTCTTTTTAAATTATTACCCTTGGTAATGCCCATAAGCTTGCATTCACATGACTTCATTTATAATTTAAATTCAAATAATTCCCAAATTTCTATCTCTAACATTTGTTTTTTTTTCTCCTATTAGTGGGATCTAGTCATGTATTTCTAATTTCCTCCTTGATATCTCCACTCAGATATCCCATGGACACTTGAAATGTTATGCCTAAAACAACATTATTATCATTACAATTGAGCCTGCCCCTAGCTTTCCTATTTTTGTTAATTATGTCATTGTACTAATATAATCCTGGTGCAATAGTGACTGGATATCTCCCTTTTACATATGAGGAAACTCATATGTAAGCAGTTACATATAAGCAGTTAAGTGACTTGCCCACAGTCATACAATTAGTAAGTGTCTAATGCTATATTTGAACTCAGATCTTCCTAAATCCACACCCAGAGCTCTATCCACCACGCCACCGGCTGCTATACTGGCACATATCACCAAGCTTAAGGGATAATCAGACCCTCTGTGTTTATTCTTTCCAAGCTTTATCATGAATCCATCATTTCCTCCAATGTTAAGATTACCTTTTTTTTTAACTAACTAACTACACTTTAACTTCCTTATTTAGTACAGACTTATCTTGGATCCTTGTAACCATTAGATTTGGCAGTCTAGACACTTAATCTGCTAAAATGTCATGTTCACAACCCTGCAACAAGAGCCGTAATTTTTACATAAATATATTTATATTATTAGTGAATACCCAGGGAGACCATTGGGAAAATGAGAAAAACAGCACTTGCCACCCCACCCCCATTTCTGGTGAGTGTTAACCAGCAAGCTAAGAACCACTGCAAAGGCTAACTTTGAATCCTAACTCTCAACCTTTAGGGTTTCCAGTTCAATTTGAATTGCCTTTTCAATAATGAACACCTCTTTCCTTATAGTCCAATTCAGTTCTATCAATTGGTGACACCACTTCCAATCTGAAACTCTTCTTTTTTCAATAATATTTGAGTGTGTTTGCATGAGTATGCATATATGCACATGGATGCACAACATATGTGCATATGTATGAAGAGATATAATGGAAAAGTCACCTTTTGTGGGAAGAGGGAGAAATATTGATTTCAACAAACTTAATCTACTCATCAGATTTTCTTAAAGAGGTAACCTAACAAACTTCTTTTCTCAAACTTTGTATAAAAATAAGCCAACATTAACTCTATACATGGTTGACATTTCTTTCTTACTCATCCTTTAAAGTACAACTCCAGTAATGCCTCCTCTGTGAAGCCTTCCCTGATCCCCCATCATTCAAAACCTTGATTCTAAGACATGACGTAGTACTTTGTTTTCAAGTTTTCTAATTTATTTAGAATATAACATTACATATTATAGTTAATGTAACCAAGTGTCCTACATAAAGTAGTACTTAAATGATAATATTTCATGCTTTGAGGTATAGAAAATAATCATCTTTAATGCGAACAGTTTCTTCAAGGTTATTAATTAAAGGAAACACAAGGAAAGAGCAATATTGTCTTTAAAGAGCAATTCATGAATAATTGAGAGATTCTAATCAACAATCCCGTTTCATAGTACAGGAGGTTAGGTTGGCTCTCTCCATGCCTGAGGGACTGCCAAAAAGCTGATCCTGACACAGCTGGGTGGAAGCTGCCTAAGCAGTTTGGAGGATGAGACACTTTTCCTCAGAAACTTGGAGAAGTTCAGAGGGAGTCAGTCAATACAGAAATGTCTACTGTGCCCACTACAACAAAGATGATTAAAGGTATTCCCATCACTGTAACACATGTGCTACCTCAGAAAAGGTTAAAAGAACCAGAATTGTTTGGTCTTGCAGAATAATAGCCTAAGGAAGAATTGATTAAAAAAGTTTTCAGTAAGACTAAGCTTCACCCTAGGAAATTATGGGACAGGAAAGAATTTTTTTTCTTCTTTTGCATCTTCCTACCTACTTTGACCATCCACTTCTGTATGTCCAGAGCTCCGATGTTTGCCCAGAAAACCCCTCAATCATGTCTTATTTAGGCCTATAATTTTCACCATTCTTCAGAATTTACTCTTTTGAAATCTAGATCCAAGAATCCTGGTCCTTCAGGGCTCTCAGTTGGCTATTGTTGTTCAGTTGTTTCAGGTTTTTTTTTTTTTTAGTTAATTGGGATTAAGTGACTTGCCCAGGGTCACACAGCTAGTAAGTGTTAAGTGTTTGGTCTGAGCCTGGATTTGAACTCAGCTCCTCCTGACTTCAGGACCAGGGCTCTATCCACTGCACCACCTAGCTGCCCCCAGTTGTTTCAGTTTTGTCCGACTCATCATGACCCCATTTGGGGTTTTCTTGGCAGAGGTACTGGAGTAGTTTGCCATTTCCTTCTCTAGCTCATTTTACAGATGAGGAAACTGAGGCAAACAGAGTTAAGTGACCTGCTCAGAGTCACACAGCTAGTAAATATTTGAGGGGATTTGAACTAAAGAAGATGTCTTCCAGACTCTCAGCCCAATACTCTATCCACCACACCACCTGACTGCCCCTAACAGCTAACTGTTAACATAAATTAGTTAAAATAGTCCTTTTCTTTCTAAAAGGTAAAATAACTCCTCTAATTTTATTTTACACAGGAATAATGGTCCATTGGTTGAATTAAAGCAATTTGATTTTTAAAAAAGGTAAAGAATTTCAGGCATTATGCAGAATATGTTTTAGAAGAGAATAATGTTTTTGATGCCTTTTAGGTTCATGGGATCATAGGCCTATTGTTGTTCTTGTTTATCCTTTTTTTTTTTTTTGAAGAGAACCAATGACATCACAGGGTGATATCTTGACTCCTGTGTGATTTGGATTTAAGTGAGGCAGAACTGCGCAAAGTCCTCAGCCTCACTCTCTCCTGCAGTCACTGAAGTCCAGTAGCAAGACAAAAGTCAAGATGTCTGGTGATGACCTGGATATGCAGAGGGTAACCTTAGTCTTTCTAAATTAGGTTTTTCCCAGGTCTCAGTTTGTCTGAGGCAACGCCCATTCAATGACTAAAGGCTAGGTAAGAATTGAGACAAAAGATAGCCCAATTTACCATCATAAAAGCTAGCTGGAAAAGCTTCAAATATTGGCCCAGTGACAGACTATATCTGTTGCCTGAGCAGAAACTTTTCTGAACTCTGAGAGATTTAATTACAGAAGGCCAAAGGATGAAAAATTTTCTCAGCAAACAGTAACTCAACTTTCTTTGTAAATCCATAGTATATATAGATGTGGGTATATGTATGTATATACATATATATGTATTATATACACATGTAAATGTGTGTATATGTGTGTATATATACATATATGTCTGTATATTCAATTTCTGAGAGTGAGCAACTCTTGATATGGGAATTTCCTTCACCGATGTTGATCACGTTTACATTCTGAGGATACAGAAAATTCCTGTAGCTTAAGGAACAGAGAGATTGAGTGACTTTCCCAGGTTCACATAACTAGTAAATATCAGAGCCCAGATTTAAACTCAGTTCTTGAATCCAAGCACTTCATTCTGTCCACTATGTGATACTGTTTGTACTACAAGCGTTCTTAATTTTGAGTCTTTGGACTTTAAAGATATATATATCTATATCTATATCTATCTATCTATCTATCTATCTATCTATCCATATATATAGATAGATAATATAGATATATACACACACACACATATATATATATACACACACACACATATATATACACACACATATATATTCATATATATGTATATATATGCATACCTATGTAATATAATAATGCAAAGACCATAACTAAATAATATAAACATCAATAAATACACTAATAAAAATCAAACAATAAAATGATAAAAAATAACACATTTATAAATATATAAATTCATAAATATATTTATAAATATGTTTAATTATCATTGGGGCTCTGGTAATCCTATGCATTTTATTTTATGCATTTAAGAAATATTGCTTCTCTGTCTAAGCAGAGAGAGTATTGTGTAAAACATTGGAGGGACACCTATCCTTGATGGATAAGGAACCACTAAAGGACATAGGAAAAGAACTATTAGATTGTTAAGACTTGTCTGTTGGATTCTTAAATACAGCCTTTCTGATTTGACAGAGCCTTTTAGAGCCTGTGCTATGTGGGCTTAGCCTTTGAGGGCCCAGCAAGAGACAGAAACTCAGGATTTTAGAGGAGAGAGGAATAAAGGAATTAAAACAGGAGAATAAATTCCCTGAGTCTCAGTGCAAAAAGTTTTCTTCATGATTGAAATTATTCCATTTACTAAGTCTTCCAAAGACATGGCTGAAGCTCTCTCTGTAACCATGACTCTACTTTTTGGGTGGATAAAAGCTTCAGCAGACTCTCCTAAGTACCTTTGAATACTTTATAAACAACAATCATTCCCCTTTAGCAGATGTTTGTTGTTGTTCAGTCATTTCAGTCATGTTCCATTTGTGACCAACCCCATTTGGGGGTTTTCTTGGCAAAGATACTGATTTTGTAAATAAAATGGTTTGCCATTTCCTTCTCCAGCTCATTTGACAATAGAGGAACTGAGGCAGATAGAGTAAAATGACTTCTATGAGGCCAGATTTGAACTCACAAAGATAAGTCTTCTTGACTCCAACCCCAGTGCTCTATCCATTGTGCTATTTACTTGCCCCATTAACAGGTGGCTTGGCCTTTAAAATGTCATTCAATACATATTTTTATCAGTCTTTTCTTTAAAGACAATTCATTTAAAACCCCAACTTGGCAGTGCATTGTTAATCACATGCTAAATACAATATGGAGAGGCAGAGAGGTTCTCAAAGTCAGGAACTCTTTAGTTCAAGTCCCTTCTTTCACACATACTGGTTGCTTGATCCTGGGCAAGTCACATCACCTCTCCATAGCCCTAGACAAATATCTGTGTTTAATAGTTGCCAATCTGCTCTGGTTGAGGGGGTTGTCCTACCTATGATTCCATCAGCATCAAGACCATAAGCATTGTCCTCCTGGATTCTTAAACACTATGCATGTGGAGGATGAGCAGGTCTTACCAAAGTAGAAAGGACTTTTAACACAGGCCTGGTGATGAATAATATTTCCATCATCCAAGGACATGGAGAGGCTCTGTCTGGAGAGGCTCATCACCAGAGGGTTGTACACTAGGTGCTTTTGGGATCTGGACACAGTAACATGAATACAGTTGACAAAGGTATGGGTGAGGTTGTAATCTACCTGGGTAGAGGAAATATTCTTGTAAACTATGTCTATAAAATATTTAAAGCTTTATGTTAGGTTTTGGGAATACAAAGGTGATAGAAAACACAATCTCTGCACTCAAAGAGTTCAGTCTGGAAGGCAAGATAAGACATTCACAAATAATTATAATACAAAGTAGGCATGATAAATTCAAAAGAATCGTCTAAACATAGTGAAATGAGGAGTTACATTCCTCTTCTCTGGCAGTGAAGTGAGAAAGGGGATATATAGTTGGAGTTGGAAGGAGAAAGACTCCAGTTTAAATCTTTTCTCAGTCCCTAGCTAGCTTTGTGACCCAGGGCAAGTCAATTAAGCTCACATTGCCTCAGTATACTCATCGATAAAATGAGGAGGTTGGGCATGATGAAATAGTGAAAATTATTTTAAGTATTGAACTCTTGGGCATCTAATTAAATGATCATTTATTATTAAGTATTTAATATATCAAAGGTACTTTGAACACAAAAAAATGAAACAGTATCTGATCTCAGAGAGTTTACAACTGTACTTGGGGAATGAAAATGGCAGACCTCAGTGTTCTCTGAGAACAGAAATTCATGTCCAAAGAATAACATTATGAGGTATTACCATTTTCTCTGAGACTTGGTTTCCTCAGGCAATATTTCCTGTCAGGTATGGAAGTAGAGAAGATTTCCATCTAAAAGTGGGTAGCCAGGTGTTTGTTCAGGACAAGGTAAAATAAAATCACCTGCTTGACTACTACTGCAGGAAGGGAAGGCTACTTATTCCCTAGGAATGGTACAAGCTATGTCTGGTTACTCTTCTCCTCTCCAAAAGCAACTTACTAATTGATATCATTTCTATGCTTAGATTCCTCCACATATGCTCAGGAGAAAAACAATGAAAGGAGAAAACAATATGATCTCAGTATCAATAATATTCTCTCTCATTTAGTTCCTGAGCCCCCAAATGGTTTTGTCTGGAAAAAAATCAGGTAGAGATGGTGTGTGCTTTCTGTTTACTTTTTCCCCCTACATGACATGCCAAGCAATCTGCCCTCCTCTTTTGCAGTTTCACACTCACGAAGAAACACTCACTCAAACTAGACTGTTTATGATTGATCATTTCTTTAAGCCAATGTTAGTATTAAATTAAGAAAAAAAAGTATAAGTGTCTTTAAAGAATTTCTATTCTTCTGAATAATCTTTGGAATGAGAGTGTACTTTCTATGGGAGAGGAGTGAAGAAGAGTGGGAAAAGTGTTACTATTATCTATATCAGATAGTATATATACACACACACATATAGTTGTTCAGTCATTTCAGTTGTGTCTGAATCTTCATGACCCCATTTGGTCTTTTCTTGGCAGAGGTCTGAAGTGGGTTTATCATTTCCTTCTCCAGTAAAATCCCTCTTCATCCTATGTATAATGGCACGACAAAAGATTCAGTTCTTTCAGTAGAATTTCATCTTCCCAAGGGCATTTCTCCATGTTATATGTATAAAAAGGGGGAATTTGTATTGTAGCATTGAAGTTCCGTTATGCTGTCCTGACATCCACAAATGTAACCAAGAATATCTCTAACTTTTCTCTATCTCCATTACCCTTGTAGCCTGAAAGAGAGAACTGGGTTTCCAACATGCTTCCTCATCTTTGTTAGATTTGTGTGGGAAGTAGAACAGATATTTCTAAGTATTTCAAGGGAATAGTCAAGTTCAACCTCCTTGGGCATCAAGGATGCCTTGCCTTTCCTTGTTCCTTCTCTCTTTTTTGACACACAAAATTGGCCATGAGACTAGATGGCCATCATATACTTTAATCAAATAACATGGCTCTTAAGGAATCTATAAGCAGCTAGATGGCACAGTTGATAGAACACTGGGCATGAAATCAGCAGTACTTGTCTTCCTGATGGCCTCAGAAACTTCCTACCAATGTGACCCTGGTCAAGTCATTTAACCCTAGTTGCCTCAGTTTCCTCATCTGTAAAATGAATTGGATAAGGAAATGGCAAACCGCTCCATTATCTTTGCCAAGAAAACTCCAGATGGGGTCATGAAGAGTTGGACATGACTGAAATGACTCAACAACAAAAATTGCCACTAAAAGTATTTCTACACTTTCTTAAGCCCACAAGTTTCCAAAATGTTCTTTTCCTACTGTGGGTTTAATTACTCAACTAAAATACATTCTAAGTAACATAACTCTTTGTCATGAAGATGTAATTACTTCACTTGTAATTATCTCATGGCTTCTGAGAGAGAAAGGATATTCTATCAAGATGCCAACATGTATGGTTTTTTAGAACTGGTTAATAGTTTGATTTTTAAAAAGCCAATGAATTGAATAAGTGACTATGAAGGAGATTTTATAGAATTAAAAGAGAACATTCCTATGTTTTCCTGTAGGGTGTCTTTAGTCCCGATTTCAGCCTACTTTTAAACATTATACTTACAGGAAAAAATGCCCATTTCATGACTATTTTTCAGTGCACATAAGGAAGAAACACCAGATAGATATCATCAGAAACCCACAGGAAATCTTAAAACATCCTATTCTCTAAGAAGTTTTTATCTTTTTTTTTAAACTTTTAACAAGATATGTTAATGAGTAGTCAAGTCCTTCCAATTTAGTGAGTTTTCCTTGGATGTACACATCATGGGTGGGAGCATAAAGAAGTGACAAAATGGCCAGAAATCAGGCCAGGGACAGGAAAGCTGTTTTTAAATTCAAAACCTGGATAACCTAATCCTGGTTATAATTGACAGCTGATTTGGGAGGCCTATTTTATTAAAAGAGTGAGCCATGGTATGTGAACACAGGTCAATATATCACAGGCAGCCTGTAACATAGTGTGATGGAGGTCTCTCCAAGCCTGTACTTTAATGAGCTTTCACTGAACACATTTCTCTTCTCCCTGTCCAGGTTATTGATAGAATAATCTCTTATTACCAATCATCCTGTAGTCTGAAAATGTGATACAAGGCTTTTTTCCTGTTCTCTGCTTTGGCACATGAAGACACTTGGAAGAGTCTTCAAGGAATGGCTTCTATTTCATCTATTGCTGATTTTTGTTAGGGCAAACTGAAATTTTTAATGTTTAAGATTATTACTCTTGCCATAGAAGAGGCAGAGAATAATCTCCTGCTATACCCATTCAAAAAAAGTCTTTATTTCATCAATCACTAAATAAACATGTTGAGATGATGCCTAGTTAATAAAAATGGGTGTGAAAATTATCAGATTAAATTTGGTTAAGTAAATAATAGAAATCAGGAATGGAACCATTAAACTTTTCCATGAGTTCTCTATTTTAAATTTCTATGAGAAACTATGTATTATTATAAAAAGGCAAAAATTGAGGAGGCTTTATTTTTAATGGATATTAATTCCAGCCATTTTAATTATTCTTCAAAAATGATTTCTTGACCTAAAGTAGTATTAGATGTACTGGGCAGATGACACATACAATTAGATGTTACTATTCATACTAGATCCTTTATTACACTCAGAATTTGTAAGAACACACAAATGTGGAAATGTACTTGGGAAAAGAAAAGAAAATCCTGTGAAGGGATGAAAAATAAGGAATCAGGCCCTTTGTTTTATTCTAATCTGTAAAAAATTGTACCTTGGGCTACATGTGTAGTCTAGGTGGAAGGTGGAGGAAGGCTATTGCTGATTTTGGATGAAGAATTCATTTTTTTAGTGAAGAAACCTGGGAGAAGCAGAAGGACAAAACAAAGAGACTGGTCTGGATAGTTCCAAATGGAATCAACTACATCTTAATAAGAATGACCCATGTTGAAAATGTAATATGGCTTAGTTGAGGCTGTTTGTCTAGCTCAGAGGTGCCATATTCAATGCTCTAAGATGTATATCCAAGGTAGGCATTGAGTCTAGGCCTTCCTGCTTCAGAGGCTGCCTTCAATTTACTGCTACACCATATAGCCTCTGCTAGAAAGAAAACCACTCTGGAAAAATTCAGATGCTGCTAACATTTATCAAATGAGATTTGTATGTAAAGTACTTTGAAAACTTTAAAGTGCTATATAAAAGTGAATTATATTATTATTATTCTGACAAGCAATTTTTCACCATCATGTTTGCTCTGTTGACATAGTATCTATATTATAGATTTAGAGCTGGAAATGATATTAGATGTCTTCCAGTCTAATCCTATCATTTTACACATAAGGAAACTAAGACCTAGTGATATTAAGTGATACATATTGGAAGACAGCTTTTCAAACCCTGGGGCTATCAGAGAGAAATGCTTTTTTGGCCTATGACACTCCTTCTTAAAGTTAATTTTCTCTTTTTTGATTGGCCTGATCTGACCTAACCAAATAAGGGATTCTTAGAGATGTAAAGCAAGAATAACATTATGCCTTCTTTTTTGGTCTGTCAAGGAAAATGACCTTTCATTGGTGCTAATAGTGATATTAAAACACTTCAACACCCCACCCCTCACCCCTATATGCAAAGTCACTAAAACTCTTATTCCACTAAAAGGTTTTCCTTTGATTAAATTTTATGCTTATAGTCTATCTACACAGTACCATTACAGTGAGAACACAAATAATAATAAAAAAAGTTCCCTTGACAGTTACAGAGATCTGTTGCAAATTTTCTCTTCCACTCAATTCATTAAATGTTCTCTTGTTTTATACACCTAATAACAATATATGCCCTATTCTAGGGACCTCTATGGCCATGAACTCATACCCATTTGCCATTTCTACAAAGGATACATTTATAATGATAATTCATATTTATACAGTGATCCAAAGTTTACAAAAATATATCCTTTTCTAACAATAGTCTTATGAAGTAGGTAGTGCAGATATTATTATCCCTGTTTTACAAGCGAAGTAACTGAGTCTTAGAGTGGTCAAAGTGACTTGCTCATAGTCTCACAGCACAAAATCAAACTTAGTCCTTTGGGATTCCATTATCCAATGCATTATCCAATACCCTTTGCCACCTTTAGAAGTCCTTGTACCAGTTTCCTAACCTTATCATCTGATGAATTTCTACTTCCTATTACTCCTATAGAGGTAAAATACACACACACACACAAACACAGACACACTTTTTTAAGACTATAAGAAATGTCAGACTAGAAAATGTGGTTGCCCTTTTTTTAAGATCAACCTGAGGAATTTAGTGATATATTCCCCTGAAATATCTCTGGCTTTCCTTTATGAGATATTATGAATCTTTCATCCACAAATTTATCTAAACTCTTCTTAAGCCTATCCATTATTTCAAGTATTAAAATGGCTAGGATATACTAGCTCCAATGACTTAGGTATTATATTCTGTAGCACGTTTAGGAGAAGCAGAGTGACATAGCAAAAAGAACCCTAGACCGTTTCGGAAGATCTGCATGTTAATAGTTTCTCTAATACTTTCTATAGGCAGCTAGGTGCTACAATGGATAGTGTGTCAGGTGGTGAGTCAGGAAGATTCATCTACCTGAATTCAAATCGGGCCTTAGACACTTACTAGCTGTGTGGCCCTGGGCAACTCACATAACCCTGTTTGCTTCAGTTTCTTCATCTATCAAATGAGCTGGAGAAGGAAATGGCAAACTACTCCAATATCTTTGTTAAGAAAACTCCAAATGATGTCATGAAGTGTCAGAAATTACTGAAAATGACTGAACAATAATACTTTCTATCAGTGTGACCATGGACAATTCTCTTCATCTCTATAAGCTTCAGTTTCTTCATGTGAAAAATATACAAGGGGAACAAAATATAGGACAATGGAAAGAATATTGGCTATGCAATTAGAGGACAGGAGTTAAAACCCTACCCGAGGTATGAAATAATTGTGTGATTTTGGGCTAGTCACTTAATGTCCCTGTGACCCAGTTTCCCCAACCATAAAATAAGGAATAAAGGGTCTCTGAAGTCCCTTCAATCTCTAGGTTTATGATCCTATAACCCCCATTAACTGTCATATTGGGCTTTTGTGAGGAAAGGCTTTGATAAATCTTAAAGTGGTTTTTCTGTTATAAAATCTCAGATTCTGAGAACCAGGAGAGACTTCAAGGTTCATAGAGCTTCTGCCATCTTGGACTGTGTAGTTGATTTCTCGCACCTAAGTATAAGACTTTATATTCATTTGTATTATAATTTATCTTATTAGATTTAGCCTTGCCTTTTTAATAAACATGACATTAAAGTCCTCATCCAAGTTATTGATAAAATGTTGAAAGGCATAGGGACAACCAGAGAAACCGGGAGAGGGGGATTCTTTAAAGGCTATTCCTCACATCAATGTCAATTTATTAATGACTATTCTTTTGGTCTAGTAGTCATTCTACCAGTTCCTTATCCATCTACTATAAATCTATAATCATTTGGCTTATGCCTTTTATTCTGTCTATAAACATAGAGTGAGACTCTATCAAGTAATTTATTCAAATGTAATTTATAAAACTATGTCTGTAGTTTCCCCCTTAACTACTTGTCTAGTAACCATGTTAAAAAAATCTTATATTTGTTCTTGATTAATCCAAACTGGAATTAGGTGCTTAGTTTCCCTTTTTAAATGTTCATATAACATCCTCATAATGATAGGGGTTTTCTAGAAATTAAAGTCAAACTCACTTATCTATAGTTTGCATATGCTCTTCATTTCATTGCCTACTATGTTCTTATAAATGAATAAGATTGTGCTTCTTTTACACATAAAGCCATCATGAAAGTGGATCAACCAGGATTTTACCCAGAGTTCCAAAGTAAGAAGGTGCTGAAGACACTTCTAGGCCTTCATCTCTTGTAACACTTCAGTGGTAGAAAAAAAATAAAGCTTAGCACTTAGCAAAAATAATTAGCTAATAAATGAATTTATCACATCACAAACTAGAATAGGCTTCCTATTTCCCCACTCCCAACTAAGGGTGTTAGGACTGACATCTCTCAAATGGAGAAATCTGAGGCAAAGATGATTTTCTCTTTACCCTTAATCTTCAAAGCTCACTGAGATTATAGAAGAGATATATGAGACCCTATTAGCATTGACTCAGACTCAGATCTGGAGTGTATAGGACAGTATTGTATGTGTGTGTGTGTGTGTGTGTGTGTGTGTGTGTGTGTGTGTGTTTGTGTGTGTGTGTTGATAGTAATCATCTCATCATCTCTGATCATGTCTTCAGTTTGTTGATCTTCTATTCCTAGGCTTTATTTTTTATTGCTTCTGAGACAGCTCTAGAGGAAGTTAAAATTGACTAGAACCTTTTATTTCACTACTGTTGCGAGATGTCTTCTCATGAAGAACATTATATTTTAAATTTATTTTTAATATTTATTTTTTATTATTTTTTCAACATTCATTTTATAGAATTTTGAGTTCCAAAATTTTTCTTCCTCACTCTCCTCCCCCTTCCTCAAGACAGCAAGTAATTGGATATAGGTTATACATGTACAATTACAGTAAACACATTTCCATATTAGTCTTGTCATGAAAGGAAAATCATGAAAGGAAAAAAGAACAAAAGGGAAAAAAAATGAGAAAGAAAAAAAATTGAAAGGTGAGAATAGTATGCTTTGATCTGCATTCAGACTCCATAGTTTTTCTCCAGATGTGGATAGCATTTTCTATCATGAGTCTTTTGGAACTGTCTTTGTATACAATTTGTTCTTGTATTGCTGAGAAGAGGCAAGTTAATCAAAGTTGATCGTTGCACAATGTTGCTGTTACTGTGTATGATGTTCTGGTTCTGCTTACTCATGAAGAAAACTTCTAAAAGAGTACCTGATTCAGAAGTTGTCATATTGAAGAGAAATTAGACCTGTTCATTTGTCTTCAAATGGAAATAACTCAGAGTAATTGATGGAAGCTATAAAGAGGCAAATTTGGGCCTGACAAGGAAAAATTCATACTAATTAAAGCTGTCCTCCCCTCGTACTTTCCTGTAGAGTTAGATAGATTTCTATACCCAATTGAGCATGGATATTATTCTCTCTTTGAGCCAATTCTGATGAGAATATGGTTCTCTCACTCCCCTCCACCACCGTCTTCTCCTCCATGGTTAAAGGTTTTTTTCCTGTTTCTTTTATTTGAGATAACCTACCCCATTCTATTCCTTTATTTCCCTTTATTCCAGTGCATTCCTTGTTTTCACCTTTAATTTATTTTTTAGATATCATCCCTTCATATTCAACTCATACCTGTGCCCTCTGTCTATATACACACCTAACTGCCCTAGTAATGAGAACATTTTTAATGACTTACAAGTATCATCTTCCCATGTAAGAATGTAAACAGTTTAACCTAATTAAGTCCCTTATGATTTCCCTTTACTGTTTACCTTTTTATGTTTCTCTTGAGTCTTGTATTTGAAAGTCAAATTTTTTACTTAGCTCTGGTCTTTTCATCAAGAATGCTTGAAAGTACTCTACTTCATTGAATATCCATTTTTTTCCATGAAAGAGTATATTCAGTTTTACTGATGATTCTTGGTTGTAATCCTAGCTCCTTTGTCCTCTGGAATATCATATTCCAAGCCCTCCAGTCTGTTAAGGTAGAAGTTGCTAAATCTTGTATTATCCCGATTGTGGTTTCATGATACTTGGATTGTTTCTTTCTGGCTGTTTGCAATATTCTCCCCTTGACCTGGAAGCTCTGGAGCTTTCTTAGGAGCTTTCATTTTGGTATCTCTTTCAGGAGCTGATTGGTGGATTCTTTCAATTTCTATTTTATCCTCTGGTCCTAGAATATCAGAGCAGTTTTCCTTTATAATTTCTTGAAAAATGATGTCTTGACTCTCTTTTTGATCATAGCTTTCAGGTAGTCCAATAATTTTAAAATTATCTCCCCTGGATTTATTTTCCAATGATATATTTTACATACATTCCACTTTCTAATTCAAAATTTTTAAATCATTTATTTTTAGTTTTCAACATTCACTTCCATAAGATCTTGAGTTTTAAATTTTCTCCCCCTCCCTGCCCTCCTCCTTTCCCAAAACAGTATGCAACCTTATATAGGCTATACATATACATTCATATTAAACATATTTTCACATTAGTCATGTTGTAAAGAATTAGAATCAATGAGAGAAACCATAAGAAAGAAGAAACAACAATAACAACAGAGAGATCGAGAGAGAGAGAGCAAATAGTATGCTTTGATCTGCATTCAGACTCCATAGTTATTTTTCTGTATGTGGATAGCATTTTCCCTCATGAGATTTTTGGAATTGTCTTAGATCCTTACATTGCTGAGAAGAGCTACATCTATCAAAGTTAGTCACTGCACAATGTTGCTGTTACTGTGTACAATGTTCTCCTAGTTCTGCTCACTTTACTCAGCATCAGTTCATTTAAGTCTTTCCAGGTTTTTCTGAAGTCTGCCTGCTCATCATTTCTTATAGCACAATAATATTCCATCATATTCATATACCACAACTTGTTCAGCTATTCCCCAATTGATGGGCATCCCCTCAATTTCCTATTCTTGGCCACCAAACACACACAAAACTGCTATACATATTTTTGTACATGTGGGTCCTTTTCCCATTTTTATGATCTCTTTGGGATACAGAGCTAGAAGTGGTATTACTGGGTCAAAGGGTATGTACATTGTTTTAGTCCTTTGGGCACAGTTCTAAATTGTTCTCCAAAATGGTTGGATCAGTTCACAACTCCACCAACAATGCATTAGTGTTCCAATTTTCCCACATCTCCAATATTTATCATTTTCCTGTTTTGTCACATTAGCCAATCTGATAGGTGTGATGTGGTACTTCAGAGTCATTTTGATTTGCATTTCTCTAATCAATAGCGATTTACAGCATTTTTTCATATGACTACAGATAGGTTTAATGTCTTCATCTGAAAACTGCCTAAGGGAATTATTTTCTTCAGTGAGCTTTTGTACCTCTTTTCCCATTTGACCAATTCTACTTTTTAAGGATTTTTTTCCCCTTTGGTAAATTATTGTGCCTCTTTTTCCATTTGACCAATTCTGCTTGTCAAAGAATTCTTCTCATCATTGGTTTTTTGTATCTCTGTTATCATTTGACCTAGTTTGTTTTTTATGATGCTATTTTCTTCAATTTTTTTTGTGTCTCCTTTACCAAACTGCTGACTTTTTATTCAAGATTTTCTTGCATCACTCTCATTTTCTTCCTAGTTTTTCCTCTACTTCTCTTACTTGATTTTCAAAATCTTTTTTGAGCTCTTCCATGGCCTAAGATCAATTCATATTTTTCTTAGAGGTTCTGGATGTTGGAGCTTTGACTTTGTTATCTTCTTCTGTGTATGGGTTTCAATCTTCCTTGTCACCATAGTAACTTTCTCTGGTCAGAATTGTTCTCTGTTGTCTGCTCAATTTTCCTGTCTATTTCTTGACTTTATCTCTTTCTTAGTGTAGGGCTGTGTTTCCAGGGTTGAGGGTGCAATATCCCAAAGCTTCAGGGGTTTTGTGCAGCTGTTTTCAGAGATACTTCTAGGAACCAGTAAGTTTTTCAGTTCCCAAAGTGGTGTGATCTAAAGGAAGGTGTGTTTACTGCACTCTTGGCCTATGCTCTGGTCTGTGAGTGACCACAAGCACTCTTTTCTGCCCTAGAACTGTGACAAAGGTCCTTGCTCCACTTCAACCATAAGCCCTGGTATGCTAGTGCTCCTCCTTGCCACCCGGGACCATGACCCAGATCCAAGTATGGGCAAAGCAACAGAGTCCTGTCCCCAGTGCCAGCAAAGAGACCTCTTTAATCTTCTTCTGATCAGTTGTTCAATCCCCTTACCATCTGTGGGTTGAGAGCTCTGGAAGCAGACGTTGCTGCTGCTGATGCAGTGGCTCTTGAGGCCAGCTCCTCGTTTGCTGGGGCCTGTTCCGCACTGGTGTGGTCTGTGCTATACTGTGCTCCACTCTCACTCAGGTGTAATAGGCCTTTCCTACTGACCTTCTAAGTTGTTGATGGAAAATTATTTCACCCTCTCCTTTTGTGGATTCTGCCACTCCAAGAACTGTTTTACTGCAGCAGCTAGGTGGCACAGTGGATAAAGCTCTGGCCTTGGAGTCAGGATGACCTGAGTTCAAATCCAGCCTCAAACACTTGACACACTAGCTGTGTGATCCTGGACAAGTCACTTAACACTGATTGCATCACTAACAAGCAAAAACAAACAAACAAAAAAAGAAAAAAAAAAGAATTGTTTTATGGCATTTTAATTTTTTTCATAAATTTATTAATTTTTAGTTTTCAACATTTACTTCCACAAGATTTTGAGTTCCAAATTTTCACCCTATCTTGCTCCTCCCCCCACCACAAGATGGCATGCATTCTGAATACCCCTTCCCCTAGTTTGCTTTCCCTGCTATCTCTCACCCCCTTTTCTTATCTGCTTCCCCTTCTATTTTCCTGTAGGGCAGGATGGATTTCTGTACACCATTTCCTGTATTTCTTATTTCCAAGTTGCATGTGAAAACATTTTTTTTAAACATGTGTTTTTTTACACTTTGGGTTCCAAATTTTCTCCCTTCTTCCCTCCCCACCCACCCTCATTGAAAAGGCAAGCAACACAATATAGGTTATACATGTGAAGTTATGCAAACCACTTTCATAGAAGATATATTTCCCTTAATCCTATCCTGCCCCCCCATTTATTCTATTCTTTCTTTTAATCTGTTCCTCCTCAGGAGTATTTGCTTCTGATTACCCCCTTTCCCTATCTGCCCTCCTCTCTATCATCCCCGCACTCTTTTTTCCCCTTCCCACTCCATTTTCCTGTAGGGTAAGACAGATTTCCATACCCAATTGCGTGTGTATGTTATTCTCTCCTTAAGTCAAATCCTATAAGAATAAGATTCACTCATTCCCTCTCACCTTCTCCATTTTCCCTCCACTGCAAGAGCCTTTTCTTTTCTGTTTTTTTTTTCTTTTGTGAGATAATTTACACCATTCTATCTCTCTCTTTCTCCTTCTTCTAGTATAATCCTCTCTCACCCCTTAATTTTATTCTCCAGATTTGACCCCTTCATCTTCAACTCACCCTGCATCCTTTATCTATCTATCTATCTATCTATCTATCTATCTATCTATCTATCTATCTATCTATCTATCTATCTATCTA
>NW_020954671.1:7663738-7747912 GCF_900497805.2 Vombatus ursinus | reverse complement strand
CTATCTATCTATCTATCTATCTATCTATCTATCTATCTATCTATCTACATACATGTAATTTTTCCCTCCAACTACCTTAATACTGACAAAGGTCTCATGAGTTACAAATATCATCTTTCCATGCAGGAATGTAAACAGTTCAACCTTAATAAGTCTCTTATGATTTTTCTTTCCTGTTTACCTCTTCATGTTCCACTTGAATCTTGTATTTGAAAGTCAAATTTTCTATTCAGCTCTGGTCTTTTCATCAAGAATTCTTGAAAGTGTTCTATATCACTGAATGACCATTTTTTCCCCTGCAGGATTATACTCAGTTTTGCTGGGTAGGTGATTCTTGGTTGTAATCCTATCTCCTTTGCCCTCCAGAATATTATATTCCATGCCCTGTGGTCCCTTAATGTAGAAGCTGCTGAATCTTGTATTATCCTGATTGGGTTTCCACAATACTTGAATTGTTTATTTCTGGCTGCTTGTAATAATTTTTCCTTGACTTGGGAACTCTGGAATTTGGCTACAATATTCCTAGGAGTTTTTCTTTGGGGATCTCTTTCAGGAGGTTATTGGTGGATTCTTTCAATTTCTATTTTGCCCTCTGGTTCTAGAATATCAGGGCAGTTTTCCTTGATAATTTCTTGAAAGATGATGTCTAGGCTCTTTTTTTTGATCATGGCTTTCAGATAGTCCAATAATTTTTAAATTCTCTCTCCTGGATCTATTTTCCAGGTCAGTTGTTTTTCCAATGAGATATTTCACATTCTCTTCTATTTTTTCATTCTTTTGGATTTGTTTTACAATATCTTGATTGCTCTTAAGTCACTAGCTTCCAATTACTCTATTCTAATTTTTAAGGAAGTATTTTCTTCAGTAATCTTTTGGACTTCCTTTTCCATTTGGCCAATTTTGCTTTTTAGGGCATTCTTCTCCTCATTGGCTTTTTGGGCTTCTTTTGCCATTTGGGTTAGGCTATTTTTAAGGTGTTATTTTCTTCAGTATTTTTTTGGGTCTCCTTTAGCAAGCTGTTGACTTGTTTTTCATGATTTTCTTGCTTCACTCTCATTTCTCTTCCCAGTTTTTTCTCTACTTCTCTTACTTGCTTCTCAAAATCCCTTTTGAGTTCTTCCAAGGCCTGGGGCCAATTCATATTTTTTGGGAAACTTTGGAGGTAGGAGCTTTGACTTTGTTGTCTTCTTCTGGTTGTATGTTTTGATCTACTTTGTCACCAAAATAAGATAATATAGTCTGACCCTTTTTGTGCTGCTTGCTTATGATCCCAACTGATTACTTGAGTTTTAAACCCTTTCTTAAGGTAAGAGTCTGTTTCCAATGTGGAGAATGTACTGTCCCAAGCTTCAGGGGTTTGTACAGCTGTTTTCAGAGGAACTTCTAAGGACCTGTAAATTTTCAGCTCTTCCAAGGTGGTATGATAAAGGTGTTTCCTCTCCACCACCACAACAAGATGGATGATCTTGGAGGTCACTTGTAGCTCAGACATTCTCTAATTCTGTGATTCCAAAGGCTTTGACTTTTTTTTTAATTTTGAAAACATTTGTTTTTGTATACTTCTGCTCTGTTGCATTGTCCAAGCTTTTTCACAGATCTTTACAGTGGTTCAGCAATCATGTCTGCCAATTCTTTCAATGCCCTAGGATGTAGTTCATCTGGACTTGGTGATTTAAACTCTTTTTTTAAAGTTGCCTGATTACCTGCTCACTTTTCTTGATATTCTTCTCTTTTCAGTAAAGCAGGACTTTCTTCTTCTCTATCTTGAACTCTGTGATGGAGCAGTCCCTTTCCCCAAAGGTTCTAGTTGTTTCTACTTCAGCAACCCCTTCTTTTTTGGTCAGCATTAGGTCCAAAAAAACAATTCCTTTTAGTGACTCCTTTTCCTTTTAAAGGATGAAATATTAAATAAGAGAGTCAAATTTATCAACTGCTCAGCTTTTAGGAGATGTCCGGATGTCTAGATATCTGGATAGTTGGAGTCCCTCATCACTACAACCCCATGTTCCCATATACAAGGTTTGTGATATTTCTCAAATTCTTCATCTATTTAACCCTCCTTCTGTCCAAGTAGTCTATAGTATAACTTCTTAACAATATTGTTTCTTTTTCTACCTTTGATATCTTCACCCAAGTGTTCTTCAGAATCTTTCTTCCTTTAGGTTCCTGGATTTCTTCACAAGAGTAAATTTTCATAACATAAATGCTACTCCACTCTGCCCTCTTCCACCCATCCCACCACCAATTTATCTATTCTGTTCCATTCAATAAATGTATACCCTGTTGAGTCAAATACAAGTCATTGTCTCATCCTTCTCAAGTCTCAGTGATGCCTATGAAGTAAAATGTGCTTCTTTGAAATGGAATATCCAGTTTAGTTTATTAGCCACATTTTGTGCATTTCTTTAGTTAATGATTCTTTTCTTGCGTATTGTCTTCTGTGAATCATTAGTTTTCTGTTATTCTTCATCCTATGCTGTATATCATTGAGGTTCCCAAAGTGGATGATATGACCTCCTGGGGGGTACTGAAATGATCCAGGGGGGTGGTAGTAACCTCAGATGCAATTGGGGGATGTTAAATAAAAATAAGGGGGTGGTGGAAGCATAAAGAAAGAAGAGAAGAAAAATTTGAAAAACCCCTTCACACATCTTTAATCTGTTGTATAACAGAGTTAAAGTCATGGTGATTACATTATTTTCCAAATAAACACACAAAATACAAGTTATTACTGATCAGTGGTCAAGTCAGCTGACAGGTCTTAACAAGCAAGTATTGGCAGGCAAATATCTCATTCATTGTTGGGAAGTCCAGCATGCATCAGCAGGGATATGTGTGTGTAATGACTTATTTACAATATGATACTGTGTGGTTACATGATGCAATATCATGCCATCAAAATTTCAATGAAGGAAGAAAAACCCGCATGTTTATAATACATTATTAAATTTAAGATGTGTCATTTAAAATATACATATATATATAATATTTTTTTGAAACAATGCAAATAAAAAAACTTTTAAAGGTTTAAAGAAAGTAGATTTCAGGGAGGGGGGCACTGAGGAATTTTTTTTCAAAAAGGGGGCAGTAGGCCAAATAAGATTGGGAACCTCTGCAAGACAATAATAGCTAATGCCTATCATTTATATAGTGTTTACTATGTGCCAGGCACTGTCTCAAGTGCTTTACAATTATTGTCTCAATTGATCTTCATAACAATTCTGGGACATAGGTGATAGTTATCCCAATTTTACAGATGAAGAAATTGAAGCAAACATTGGTTACATGACTTGCCCAGGGTCACATAGCTATTAAGTACCTGGTGCCAAATTTGAACTCAGTCTTCCTGACAACAGATCCTACTCTTTATCTACTTTGCCACTTATCTGCTCCTAAGACTTCAAGGAAATACATTTTTCCCTTTAGTCTTTGTAAGGTAAACTACATTCATTGCCAGGAGTCCATCATTCCTATATTTTAGATGATAGTCTTAAAACCTGAATTATTTTCTCAATGGCCCTTTTCTTAACCCCTCATTTACTTCCCAAATGCCCTCTATAATAACATCCTAACATTTGGTGATCCAATCTCTGTTTGCATACTTATAATCATTTGGAATTCTCCACTCTCCAAAGCAACTTATTCCACTAGTAACATGAAGATTTTTTTTTTCTTTGTGTAGCTCCTTCCTAGATGTTGCTATAGAACCTGCTTATCTTTGTGCTACTCACATTGTGTTCCTCCCAGTATGAAAGGGGTGGAGTGAAAACCTCATAGAAAATCCAGTTCTGCCCCCTGGGATGGGACTATTTCTCTAGTGCATTCTTCTCATTCACCTTCCCCTCATCTTTGTCTCCATCTCTGTCTCTGTCTCTCTCGGTCTCTCTCTGTCTCTGTCTCTGTCTCTCTCTGTCTCTCTGTCTCTCTCTCTGTCTCTCTCTCACACACACACACACACACACACACACACACACACACACACACACACATACCCACATACAAACATAAGCACAGGTACACACCTTGTGTACATATAGATACAAAGAGCCCTGGTCATCAACTCTTTTCCCACAATGAATTATCTCATTAGTCCTTGGAAGCTTATGCAGAGGGCTACATTTATTTTGAGTTGAAATCTACCTCTTTGCAATCTTTAGTCATTCCTCTTTCTCCTCCTCCTCCTCCTCCTCCTCCTCATCTTTCCCCTAAGTTTTGTTTTCTGTGGCCAGGCATGGTCTTTCATATAACAACCCTTCAAAAACTTGAATATACCTATCATTTCCCCATCCTTATACCCAGGTGGTTATTTTTTAGGCTTAGTATCCCTAATTTTTTCAACCAATCTTTGTAAGGTTTGGTCTTTTATACTCATATTTTCACCCTGGCAATGGTTCATAAATATGCTTCCCAGAACTACCCAGAACTGAGTACAACACTTCAGATGTGTACCGAATGATGCAAAAATTCAGCAGCATTATTGCTTCCTTTTGTCTAGATACCATACTTCTGAATGTAATTTAAATTAACATTTTTGGTTGCTGTAGTATGCTTCTGACTCATCTAGTACTCTGATAGTACATATATACTTTGTTAGTACATAGCTTTTTGCATATTGTCTCCCAGGTTATACTGTAAGTTCCTTGAAAGTAGGGAATGACTTTAACCATTCTTAGTATCCCCATCATTTAACATAATGTCTGGCATACAATAGCAACCCAGTAAATGTTTATTGACTGACCAACTCATGCTAAACTTGCAATCTACTAAAATATCCAACTTTTAAAAAATTAAATGAACTGTTCTACTTCTACTAGTCTGTACTTGTGTACTTGAATAGGAAATGAGAATCATAGTGAAGAACAAGCTGAGTATTATAACACATAGAACTGATATTCTTAGATCATTTTGTTTTTTTTTTACTTCTTTAAATATGAATTGATTCACTTTTTCTAGGGCAATCAATTTTGCGTCTTAAGTCATCTGCAGGAATACTTTGGGATCTCAAGAAAGCTTTAAGACCCTCATTTGTTACCTGCATTTCACGTGAATCTAATGAATTTTAGTGCAAAAAATTGTAATTCTTGTTGTTGTTGTTCAGTTGTGTCCAACTCTTCATGACCCCATGGACCGTAGCATACCAATAGTGCCCATGGGTTTTCTTGGCAAGGGAGTGATTTGTCATTTCCTTTTCCAGTGGATTAAGGCAAAGTGGGAATAAATAACTTGCCCAGGGTCACACAACTAATAAGTGTCTGAGGTGAATTTGAACTCAGGTCTTTCCAATTCCAGCCCCAGCTTTCAATCCACTTAGCCCTCTGGTTTATTCCAGTCTATTAATTACTAACACACAAGAGCTTATAATAATGAATAAACGAGAATAATACACTTTTTGCTTAGTGTGCCTTTAAGTTAGGGATGTTTTCCTGCTTTCTCTTCACCATCAACTTATTTTCAAGGAATCTGACTTCTTAGCAATTAACTTCCTTCTTTTATTGCCCTCCTCATGGTATCTCAAGAGTTCTTCCTTTCTATAATGCTCAGAACAGGTTTATTTTTAGGTACAGTAGAAACTATGTGAATAGCTTAAGCCATAGTTTCCTCTTCATTATGCATGGTTCTTAGTGGAAGGAAAAAAAGCAGAGGAAAAAACTCACTATTATGATATTGAATATTAATTTTCATGGAAGATTTGAAATTTTCTAATCTGTCCATGATGGATTCTGACCAACTGGCCTTAAATAATTATAGTAGAGTTACCTTCTCTCCTGTTTCATTTTTTCTAAGTAACTTTTGTTTGTTTGTTTTTTGGCTATCTCAAGGGTAAAGAGATGCTATGAGAAAATACCTATATTCATCAAACATTAAGGTGCATCCTTTTTGCCTGGAATTATGTTCCTTCATCTATTTTTATAAGGACAAAATTCAACAATAAATCTTTTAACTTCAGAGCAAGGATTTTAGAATTGTTTTCTATAGTTTGGTTAACACTCTTTTGGTAACTGTAATTAGCAGTCAAATAGGTCTTAGGATCATAGATTTAGAGATCAAAGGGACCTCAGGTGCCATCTAATGCTTGGCAGAGTGCTTGGCACATAGTAAGTGGTTAATAAATGTTGATTGGTTGATCTAGTTCAAGCCCCTCATTTTATAGATGGGGAAATTGAAGCTCAAGGAGGTTAAGAGGCAGTTAGATGATGCACTGGATAAAGTACTTGTCCTAGAGTGGAGAAGACCTGAATTCAAATCTGGACTCATACACTAGCTCTGTGACCCTGGGCAAATCACTTAAAACCTCTATTTGTTTCAGTTTCCTCAACTGTAAAATGAGGATTAAAATAAAATCAACCTCCTAGATTTGTTGTGAGGATCAAATGAAATAATGTTTGTAAAAGTGCTTAGCACAGTGTCTACCTCAGAATGGGTGTTTAACAAATACTTATTCCCTTCCTTCTTTCCTTAAGTGACTTGGACTATCTCACACAAGTAATAAGTATTAGAGGGTAGAAGGGAGTATTCAAAATTGGAAATGAAGTATATTAAAGCTCAAGTTTAAAGGAAAGTAAGTGGGTCTAATTTCTTACCACATTTGGCATATATATGTGTATAGACTTTTAAATCAAATACACATGTAATTATACATCCATTCTAAATATAATTACTATAATACAGAATAATTAATTATAATAAAATACATAATAACATATCAGCTATTATGTTGTATATAAGAGCATCTAGATGGTGCAATGGATAGAATGCCAGGTGTGGAGTGAGAAAGACTCATCTTCTTGAGTTCAAATCTGCCCTCAGACACTGTGTCACACAGCTCTGTGACCCTGGGCAAGTAATTTTATTTGCCTCAGCTTCTTCTGTAAAATGAACTGGAGAAGGAAATTGCAAACCACTCCAGTATCTTTGCCAAAAACCCCAAAAAACAACCAAGTGGGGTGAAAAAGTGTCAGACGTGACTGAAATATGACTGATATTGTATATAGAAATATAATTAAAAAATCTAATCTTTTAGTAGATGCCATGGAGTTTAGTACTTAACAATAGATTCATATTGTTTTGAGTTTTTCTTTTTATTTCCTTTGGAGTCTTATTTGTGGGGTCAGAAGGCTGGGATCAGGACATTTCTTCATTCCAGATATTTGTTATACAGAGATATTCCATGGAAACATGACAGACAATGCTCTACAAGAGCAGTCACCTATAAGAGTCAGCCTAACGATTAAGTGTCATGCAGTACTTGAAATGCAACCAAGTGAAACCCAGATAGAAGTTGTTCTATTGTAGTTTTACTTACCTCGAGGTAAATGTTGAATGTGTGAAATATCTACCTGCCAGATGAAATGGTTTGGCTGTGAATAATGTCACCCAAGTGTACTGGGTGATTTCAATGGATGTAAGCTCCTTGAGAGTATGTATTATTTATTTTATTTCTGTTCCTCATACCTGGCACACAGTAGGTGTTTATTGAGTGCTTGTTTATTAATTGCACCCTCATAGTCTAACTAGTATAACAAGTAAATGTTGTATAAATAGGATAAGATTTAGATCTAGAAGATACTTTAGAGGTCATCTTGTCTAATCATTTGACAAATTAGGAAACCAAGACCCTTACAGGTTAAAGTCACACAGGTCATTAGTAGCAGAGAAAGGGTTCAAACTCATGCCCTGGGGCTCTACATTTAGCTTTCCTTCTACCTAAGCATATTGTATCCCTGAGAGAAGTAAGCAGCCCATCCTAGACTCAAGGTTACTTACTTTTACTCTTTCTGTGATTGCTTTTGATTCAATGCTAATATAATAAGATTGGAAATTATAGATAGATTTTTTTTCCTAACACAGTGAAGAATAAGGAAAATAATTAAGAAAAGATGAATAGATCTAACCAACTTTTCAATATGTCATTGGTTGTATTAATAGATCCATCTTTATTTAACTAATAATAGATCCATCTTCATATAACTTTTGATTTGCTTAGGTATAAATGTTTCTCTTCTTTCTCTCAGAATAAGGTGGGTAATTATTTCTTTTGAAATCATTAATTCTAAAATGGTGGTTTCTAATTTGAAGTCAAGTTACTTTCTTGAGTAAGCTGTCTTATTTTCCATTTCTAGAATACATTAACATATTTTATCCAACTTTATAGAGAATTTTTAAATTTTATTTTAAATTTATGGAATAAGACAAGCATTTATATAACATAATGCAATAAAAAGATGATTGCACATGAAACTACAAATCAACTATGTACAACTTGCTATTTCTTTCAAATATACAACAAAATATTTGTATAAATTTCTTTTACTTTTCATCCCTCCACCTCCCACTGCCATCTTAGATATGGCTACCATTAGAAACCAAATAGGTACACACACACACATACACACACACACACACATATCTACACACACACACACACATATATATATACTTACATATATATGTATACATTTAAAATTATTCTATATATGCTTCTATTTATCAGTTTTTTCTCTGGATGAAGATAGCATCTTTTGTCATATGTCCTTTAAAGTTAATTTGGGTATTGGTAATAGTCAAAATAATTTATTCACTCAACGTTGTTCTTAAAACACTATTGTTATTATTATATACAATGTTCTCTTGGTTCTGCTCATTTCCCTCTTTGTTATTTCATGCAGATCTTTCCATGTTCTCCTAAAATCATTGAGCATTAATTAATTAATTTTTATTAATTTATTTATTATTAATTTATTTGGATTTATCAACAATCATTTCCATATGCTTTTGAGTTTAAGATTTTTCTCCCCCTCCCTCCTTATCACCCTCCCCAAGACAGTGCACAATCTCACATAGGATATACATATACATTCCTATTAAACATATTTTCACATTAGTGATGTAGTAAGTAAGAATTAGAACCAATAGGAGGAACCACCAGAAAGAGGAAACAAAATTCAACAGAAGAAAAAAAGTAGCAAATAATATGCTTCTAATTGCATTCAAACTCCACAGCTCTTTCTTTGGATGTGGATAGCATTTTCCATCACAAGGCCTTTGGAGTTGTTTTAGATCCTTGCTTTGCTAAGAAGAGCCAAGTCTGTCAAAATCAGTCATTGCACAATGTGACTGTTACTGTGTGCAATGTTCTCCCGGTTCTGCTCACTTCACTCAGCATCAGTCCATACAAGTCTTTCCAGGTTTTTCTGAAGTCTGCTTGCTCATCATTTCTTATAGCACAATAGCATTCCATTACATTCATATACCACAACTTGTTCAGCCATTCTCCAATTGATGGGCATCCTCTTAATTTGAGCTCATCATTTCTTATAGCACAGTAGTCATATGCTACAACTTGTTCAGTCATTCCCCAACTGGTGGGAATCCCTGCAATTTTCAGTTCCTTGCCATCACAAAGAGAGCTGCTATAAACATTTTAGAACATATAGTTTTTTTTTCTTTTTCCCTAATTATCTTAAAAAATAGACCAAGTATGGTATTTCTAGGTGAAAGGGTATAAGATAGTTTAATATCTCTTTGGCTTTAATTCCAGGTTACTCTCTAAAATGGCTAGATCAGTTCACAATTCCACCAAAAATGAATTAGTGTCCCAATTATTCCACATTTGCCTCAAAATTTGTCATTTTCCCCTTCTATCATTTTAGCCTACCTGGTAGATATAAAATGATATCTCAAGGTTATTTTATTTTGAATTTCTCTAATCAATAATTATTTAGAGCATTTTTCATATGCTATAAATTGTTTAGATTTCTTCATCAGAAAACTTCCTGTTCATATCCTTTGACCATTTACCAAATGAAGAATGACTTGTATTCTTATAGATTTGATGAAGTTCTTTATATATTTTAGATATGAGATCTTTCTATGATAAATTGTCTACAGAAATTTCCCCCAATTTTCTTCTTTCCTTCTGATCTTGGCTATATTTATTTTAATTGAACAGAGCCCATTAAATTTAATGTGATCAAAGTTATCTATTTTATATCTAACTTAGTTTTCTATCTCTTACTTATTAATATATTATTTGCTTACCCATAAATCTGATAAGTAATATGTTCCATGTTCTCCTAATTTTCTTGTAAAATCTCTTTTTATATCTAGGTCATATATACAGTTTGACTTTATCATTGTAATTGGTGCAAGATATTGTTCCATGCCCAGTTTTGGCCACACTGATTTCAGAGAGATTTTTAAATTGGAAAAATGGCCAATCTTTGAGTTATAAAGACCTGGGTTCAAATCTTGAAGTGTGCTTCTGTACCATGCTATCCATGTCATTAAACTCCCAGTGCATCAGGCATCTTTCCAAGAGTATGTTACAGTCTACATATGTATCTGTATTGGTGGAGGGAGTTTCAAACTGGAAGTTCCTTATATAAATAGAATTACCAGTCGAGCCCAAAAAGGAAAACAAAAAAGAGAGTGGAGTAGAGTGGCTCTGATTTTCCTCTGCTAATCCTGCCCACAGTACACTAAGCTTTACTACTATACTTGTTCTTAAGAAAATAGAAAAATCATTGTAATAGCCATAATGTTCCTAATGTAGAAATATGAAAACAACATGAGCAAAATTAAAACCAAGTTTTCCTAAGTGTAGTCAGTCATTCAATGAATATTTATTAAGTGCCTACTATGTGGACATTTAAAATTTGTCTAATTTCACTTAAATCAATAAACAATTATTAAGCACTTATTGTGTTTTAGTTACCATGCAAGACATTGGGGATGTTAGCACAAAGAATGAAATAATCCTTACTCTCAAAGAATCTGTATTTTATCGGTGGAGACAATAAGTGCCTCTGTGTGTGTGTGTGTGTGTGTGTGTGTGTGTGTGTGTGCCCATACAAGATAGGTACAAGAATGTTAGGGAGGGAGGCACTAGATGTTGGGGAGGAACATCAGAAAAGGCTTCATGTAAAAGGTAGTACTTGAGTGGAAGAGAAGGATTGTAGAAGCAGAGGGAAGGAGGGAGGAGAAATTCATGGATGATAACTACCATCCTCTCTCATAGAACGTCCCTTGAAAGCATTATCAAAGACTGAACAAAAGACCACAGTTCTGATTAAACTCATTATTTTAAAAGATAGCCCATTTATTAGATGAAGTGGTATTTTATTAGATGAACAAAGCTAGCTGATAGCCCAGATAGCACAAAGTGTTATGAAAGCCCCATTCAAAAATCTGTGTCCTGATCTGAAGACACTTTGAGACAGCCAGATTTTGTATTTTGTATTTCAAAACAAAAGTGGATCAGCTTGCAGTCAAGAAAAGTTGCAATTTCTGCAAACTCTAATATTCAGGAAAATGCTTATAACGTTAACTAATGCAGTGACTAGCTTCTGAACAGATGTGTATGTATGCAAAATTGATTTTGTCTTTGTTTAACTGAATTATGAGACCTTGCTTAAATCTTATAAGGTAGCTTATCTGACATTGAGGCATTTAACATAAAATGAAAAAGTCAAAATTTCTGAGTGGCATAAATTTACATTACATTGGGATGTCTTAATTGTATCAAGAAACTTTTCCCAGTACCACTTAGTGCTAATGCCTTTCCTCTGCTGATTATCTCCAAGTGTACATTGATTATTTGTACATGGTTGTTTTCATATTGTCTCCTTCATTAGACTATGAGTTCCTGGAGATATCTTTTGCCTTTCTTTGTATCATCAACCCTTAGCACAGTGTTTACATATGATAGATATGTGGACATGTTGTGGTTTAGAATTTAGTAACTCCTAATTATTTGTGATTACAAATTGAACCATTAAGTAAATGGATCAAATGGATTAGGCAGGTAGTTGGCACAGTGGAGAGAACTCTGGACCTGGATTTAGGAAGATCTGAGTTCAAATACACTCTCAGACACTTGCTGTGTGGCCCTGGACAAGTCATTTAACTTCTATCTTCCTCCCTTTCCTCACCTGTAAAATGGGGATAATAATATAAGCTACCTCCCAGGGTTGTTGTGAGGATTAAATGAGATAATAGTTGTGAAGCATCTGGCACAGTTCATGGAATATATTTCGTACTTGATAAATGCTTGGTAACTTTCTTCTATTAAAAGCAAACCAAAACAAAAACCCAACAAAAACTGCCGTGTGGAGATGTTAAAACAAAATCTACAAGCTGCCAAGTGTTTCACATCAGTGTGTGAAATTTGCCTTGGCCAACCACAGCCTGTTGCGATCTCTCACCCTTACTACTCCCTGCATTGCTAAGCTATTAGAACATAAAATAAGGGGCTTTGACATTTATCATAGAGGGCTATCCCTGGTAAAATATTGCCTTAGGGAGAGAAAGATTACTGAGCTTAAATTATGAAAGCCTTAAAAGCTAAAAATCTTCTTTCCTAATAAAGGTGATTCTTCACACCACAAGTCCTTGAGTATATACAAACACACATACACACATGTAATTTAAGAGTATCATATAGATGATATATACCCATATCTGCATGTGTATATATGTATGTATGTATGTGTGTGTATTAATTTTTGTAAACTTGAGACTGGGTCTCCACATCTCTTCCAAGCTGAAAGTACAAGGGCTGATCATAGACTGATCTTCCTACATAATGGCATGGAGGCTTTGACCTGCACTGTTTCTGACTTGCGCCACTTTACCCCTCTTTAAATAACTTCTGCTCCTAGGGACTCACTATATGAATGCCAAAATTAGTGCAGACACCTGATTGGCCTAAGTCACTGTAGCTCAGAATTCCTGAGCTCCAGAGATCTTCCATCTTCAGGCTCCCTGGTAGCTGGGATTACAGGAATACAACACCAGGATCAACTATTTAAAAAAAGACATATTGTGATATAGTGGGAAAAGTCTTGGATTTGGAGCCAGAGGCTAGGGATCAAGCCTTGGCTCTGATACTCTTTAGTTATGAAACTTTATACAAATTATTCTTTAATCCTCATTTTCTTTATCCAGAGGTTCCTAAACTTATTTGGCCTACCACCCCCTTTAAAAAAATTACTCAATGAACCCCCTAAGGTTAGGTTAGTTTACCCTTATTTTTATTAAATGCCCCCCAATTGCACTTGAGGCTACTGCCACCCCCCTATTATTCCAGTGCCCCACAGGGAGCAGTATTGCCAACTTTGGGAACATATTATTTAATAGGAGCAATAATACTTGCATGCTTATATGAGAGGCGCAGTGGTGTGGTAGGCAAAACAACCTTCAATTCAGGAAGATTTGGGTGTAAAAGTCTTGCCTCAGATACATAGTGACTGAAAGACCAGGAATAAGTCATTTAACCTCGCATTGTTTCTAAATATTTCTTTAGAGCTATAGTTGTTGATCTATATCAGTAAAGGGCATTTTCATACCAGGAGTTCCTGACACTTATGAAATGATTGGTTAGGACCACGACAAACTGAAAAAATGATCTTATGTCACTGTTGTAAGGAATGTACTTATACATTTTAAAGAATGATGGCAAATGTATTATTATTATATCCTATTTGAACTTTAGATGGTAAAGTAAGGTACCCAGAGGTACCCAGGTGACTTAGTAGTCAGGAAGACCTGAGTTTACATCTGGTCTTAATCACTTATGAGTTGTGTAATTGACCTTAGAAAAGTCACTTAACTTCTATCTGCCAGAATACTTACCTCCCAAGGTTGTTACAAAGATAAAATGAGATAATATTTTTAAAGCACTTTGCAAACCTAAAATGCTATAAAAATAGTAGCTATTATTATTATTATTAGGTCAGTTTGATGGTGCAGTGGATAGAGAGACAGGCCTGGAGTCATGAAGACTCATTTTCCTGAGTTAAAATCGTGTTAATGTTTTTCAGTTGTTTCAGTTGTGCCTGGTCCCATTTGGGGTTTTCTCGGCAAAGATATTGGAGTGTTTGCCATTTCCTTCTCCAGCTCATTTTACAGATGAGGAACTGAGGCAGATAGGGTTAAGTGACTTGCCCACGGTCACTTAAGTAAATAAATAGTCTTTGAAGCCAGATTGTAACTCATGAAGATGAGGCTTCCCGATTCCAAGACCTAACACAATTACTAACTGTCTAAGGCAAGATTTAAACTCAAGTCTTTCTGACTCCAGGTGCAGTGCTCTATCTGCTAGAGTTTATCTAGCCCAATCCTCTCATTTTACAAATGTGGAAACTGAGGCACAGGGAAGTTAAGTGACTTTCCCAAGGTCACACAAGTATTAAGTGGCAGAGGCAGGCTTCAAACTCAAGTCACCTGACTTTAAACCTAACACTCTTTTTATAACACATTTTTGCATTTATTCAGCAAATGTTTATTAAACACCAATTGTAAGGCACTGTTGGTAACATATGGTATCTAAGAATTAGTTTTAGCCCTTGAGGAATTTATGGTATAGCATTGTAGATGGCGCTTTTTGTTTTTATTTGTAATTTTTTAAAAAATTTTTAACTTAAATACAAAAGAAGAAAAGAAAAAAGAAACAAACTTAAATACTAAAACTAAAGTACTACAAATAAGAAAAGAAGAAAAAAAGCATTACTATGTGCACAACAGGGCATGAGAGAGGATTCAAAATATACAGCAATAAATTTCTATTTCAAGAAAGCCTATATAACAAATATTATGCATTGTATTGAGAGCTGTCCATCTTTTCTTTGCTTCCTTGTAAGTTTTTTTTTGTTCTTTGCCATGCACATTTTACTTGGTTCTTTTTTCCCCTTTCCTACCCCTCCCCAAAGGCTATGATTAAGCCCGGATATGTATATATCCGGGCTTAATTGCAGATAATATAATATAATATAATATGATATGATATGATATGATATGATATAATATAATATATATAAATGTAGTGTATCTATATCAATACTCACACAAATGTATATATACACACACATATATAGGTGTGTATGTATGTATATGTGCATGTATATGTATTAATACATCTATACACACATGTGCATGTATACACACATATAGACATGTACACACAAAGATATGTATGTACACATAAACACACATACACCCATATACATACTTACACACACACACTCCTACACTTAGGTATTGATAATCATAGTTATATGTAGATATATACATTCATATGCATCTATGTAAGACCGTACTATACTTATTTATCCTGTTTCTCTGAGGGTGGAAAACCTTTTTCCCTTATAAGTCCATATTTTTCCACATTTACCAACTCATGATTTCCTACACCATAGCAACATTCCCACCTTATACCATCTAGTTGTTTTAAATAGTCCAAAACAACATTTACAAATATGGTGGACACAAAGTGTAGTTTCCCCATTTTTCTCTTTTGATTAAATCTATTTTAGCCTTAACTTTTAGCCCTGCTTCTTTTTCCCTAACAAATTCTACTCCTGATCTTTATTTTATGTTTGTGCTTATTTCTTATTTCCTATCTCTCCTGACTCCTCTATTTTACTTGTACCTACTACCTAGCCCTTCTATTACTTAACCTACCTCCCCTTCAAGGGTCCTTCATTTATCCTCCCATTCTCATTAATCTAAACACTTTTCTATGCCCCGCCTTTGACCTATTCTCTCATCCTCTCCTCTAAAGATCCCTCCCTTATCTTCTTCCCACTCCCTGTCCCCTTAACATTTCATTTCTCTCTCTCTCTCTCTTGTTTAGTGAGGCAATCAGGGTTAAGTAACTTGCCCAGGATCACATAGCTAGTAAATGCCAAGTGTCTGAGACCAGGTTTGAACTCAGGATCCCCTGACTGTGGGACTGGTGCTTTATCCACTGCACCACCTTGCTGCCCCTAACATTTCATTTCTTTCTGAATTTAGAAAACTTTTATACTCATATGTGTGTATGTATATATACATACATATATGTGCATGTGTATGCATATATGGAGAGAGAGAGAGAGAGACAGAGACAGAGAGAAAGAGAGATCCTTCTTGAACCCATTTCCAATGAAAGTAGGTTTCTAGAACTAACAGCCCTCCTCCCCCATCTAATTCCTCTGTGTCAGTTCTTCCTCTTGTACCTTATTTGTCTAACATAATTACTTTTTTTAGCTGCTTCTAAACAGTTTTACTTTTAAAAGTCATATCATCCTCAGGTGTATCCCAATCTTTCTTACTAGCTACCCAATCTCTAATAACAATCTTAGACATACATTTTACATACATAAAAGATAAACAGTCTATCCTTATTGAGTCTCTTGTAATTAATCTTTCTTATGTACCTTATTTTTCTCTCGGCTCTTGTATGTCAAATTTTCTATTAAGTTCAGGATTTTTTTAAACAAAATCCTGAAAGTCTGACAATTCATTAAATATCTTTTTTTTTTCATTCAAAATTTGCTGGGTATGATATTTTCATCCAGAACCTCAGTTCTTTTGCTCTTTGATATATAATGTTCCAAGACCTGCACTCTTTTAGTGTTGCTGCTGCTAGGCCTTGTGTGATTGTAATTATGGCACCACCATATTTAAATTGCTTTTGTTTTCTTGTTGCTCATAACATTTTATCCTTGAACTGAGGGTTTTGGATTTTGACTATGATATTCCTGTGGGTTTTCCTTGTGGGATCTCTTTCAGGTGGATTTTTTCTATTTCTACATTTCCCTCTTGTTCTAAAGCTTCAGGACAATTTTCTTTAATTATTTCTTATATTATTGTATCAAGATTCTTTTCTTTTTTGATCATAGCTTTCAGGTAGTCCAATTATTCTTATGTTTTGTCTTCTTGATGTGTTCTGCAGACAAGTTGTTTTTCTTATGAGATGTTTCACATTCTTTTCTATTTTTTCATTCTTTATGTTTTGGTTGATTATTTCTTAATCTCTTTTACCTCCACTAGTTTCCCCTTGCTCAATTCTGATTTTCAAAGAGTAATTTTATTCCTTAAGATTTTGGTTTTCCTTTTCTAATTGGTTGACTTTCTTTTCATAATCTTGTTTTTCTTGGATTGTTCTTATTTTTTTTCCCTCAATCTTTCTAATTTGATTTTTGAAGTCTTTTTTAAGTTCTATGTATTCTGTTTGGGCAGGTAATCATTTGACATTACTGTTTGGGATAGAAGAGGGTTTCTTTGCTTCAGTACCATCCTCTGAAGATGAACCCCAGTCTTCTCTATTCCCATAGTAATTCTCTATGGTGGATTCTTTGTCCTTTGACTGTTCATTTGTTGTTGTTGTTGTTGTTGTTGTTTAAATTTATAGCAGCTTAGTTTTTGTAATCACCTTTAGCCCTGGCATCTGGGAGATGGTGCCTCTGGCCTCAGATCCTCCTTCAGTTTTCCCCTCTAGCTTGGAATCCAACCAAGACCTCCAGCTTTCTGTCAGAGCCCACAGCCAGTGGTATGCCTGCCACACTGCACTCATCTGGGCCTGTGCTGGTTCCTTTTTGCCTCTGGCCACATCCATACAGCACAGAGGGGTCTGGTATTTTTGTCAACAGAGGTTTCCTCTATCTTCTCCATCTCAGATGCCCAACTCCCCTCATTGTCCTGGGGGTAAAAGTTCCTGTGGCTGGGGCCAAGGAAACTTCCCAACCCAGCTAACCCTGGGGCTTGACGCTTGTTGTTTAAAGGTCCTAGCCTGGAGGTGTTTACTTTTCAGAGAGGCCAAACCTGGTCCTAGGATTTTTCTTCAAATCTTTCATGATTGTCCCAGGAGAACCACTGCTCTGCCCCTACTCTTATTTATTTTTACCATTTATTTTACCACTTTACTATGAGGTGCTATTATTATCTTGTTTTTGGGGGAAATCTGGAAAGCTTAGAATTTTCTGACCTTCTTCACCATCTTCCCAGAATCCTCCGTGTAGATGACAGTTTTAAAGAATATTGTTCTCTTGAGCCCCAGGCTTTATATGAGAGGAATGGAGAAAAAAATGTAACATTTGAAGCATAAAGATCTACGTGTACCTCTCAGCATTCTTTTATAAATCCAGATTATGAGAATACTGGCTTCTACAACAGCTAGTATCATCTGTGTCAAGGAGGGCATCAGGAATGTCATCATTCCTATTTGTGTTAGAACATACCACTGGTGCCTCAACCTTCATAGGTGCTCAATGCATATATGCAGATTTTATTGTACTAGAATAAAGGGATTAATGGGAGAAGTAGTTGGTGATAAGGCAGTGGAAGTAAGTACAAAAGAGAACTATATGAGATGGACCAAAGAAAGTGAGATGAATTAGAATCATTGATTTGCTACAGTGGGCTTTGAATAACTTTGACTTTTTTTTATTAGACAATAATACTCTCTAGATCAGAGATGTCAGACTCACAGCCTATGAAACTTCTGTATGCTACATGAACCAGATGAAAATGTAATTGGGAAATATTTAGAAAATTAAATACAAATACAATACAACATAGATAATTTTAATTTGTGGTTTTCTAGTTCTATACGTGGCTCAAAGGGATCTGTTTCTACTTGAGTTTGATAGCACTGCCCTAGATCATAAGGTCATTAAGCTAGAAAGGATTTTTGCAGTCATCTGGTCCAGAGACGACAAACATGTAGCTATGTAGCCACACACAACACTCCTAAGTACTTCCCCAATGAAATTAAAGTGACACTGGGAATTATTTAACAAAATAAATGAACCTAATAAAATATAGATAATGTTACATTTTGAAACTAAGTGAACATGTGGCCCACAGGGATCCTTACATATGGATTAGTGGCCCCATTTGCATTTGAGTTTGACACCACTGACATGATCTAACCTGTTGATTTTACATAATTAGGTGAGACTCATAGACTTGTTCAAAATCACTTAGGTAGTGAGTTACAGGGCCTAGATTTGAACCCAAATCCTCTGACAAATCCAACAACCTTTCTACTATACCAAAGAGAAGGAGCATAGATTAATGGAAAAGGGGCCAGTCTTGGCATCAGGAAAATCTGGGTTCGGGTCCTACTTTTAACAAATCATATTCCATGTAACTGTACGTAAGTCACAATTGCTTGGTTGCCAAATGAAATAATATTTGTAAAGTATTTAGCACAGTGCTTTGCACATAGCAGGTGCTTAATAAATGATTGTTCCTTTCCCCTTCCCCCTCTTACTGTCCCCAGGAAGACTGTCAGTTATAGATGAATTGATAATCTGTATAGGCAGAGGGAGTTTTCATATTGGGAATAACCAACACTAATGAAATTATATGTTTGGACAAAAAAATCCCTAGATGAACAAATCTGGAAAATGAGGAGCATTTGGGGGGAAACTGTGTCCTATAAAATATGTAACTCTAAATCTGCATCATTAAACAAATGGCTTTTTCCTTCTCTTGACTGGATTTCAGTGTGCACACATTCCTCAGTTTTTGATATCATTTTGATCATCAAATGCCCTACTTCTGAAATGGAAAGCTTAGCTTGTACTTTCCCTGTTAAGTATAAGAAGCTTTTATTGTTTAAATAAATTAAACCTCTTAATGTGGGCACTGCAGAGTGTAATGAAGCACAGGAGAGGAAAGCTTAAGTGTACCGCCTTGCTGCCAGGAAATGGTGGTTACACATGCCAGCACTGAATGTGTAGCAAGAGCGGAGATCACAGCCTGATTCCTTTTTTCTCCTCTTAATGCTGAAGATGTGCAACAGGATTTCAGTCACCCACTGGGCACAAGACAAAAAACATCCCCAGTCCTCAAGTACATGGTGAGCAGTCAAGTACAGGTGGCACTGGGCTCTTATTGCTGAGATAAAGTAGAGTTTTGAAGGTCATTCCTTTCATTTTATTCACGCTCATAAGATCTTCCTTCAGTAACCACACACAGATTCTCTCCTTTTGTAATTTGCAGATTTCTTTAAAAACAAAACAAAACAAAACGAAACAAAACAAGTCTTCTGAGTTTTGTGAACTTCCAGAAAACTCATTGTCTAAAAAAAGAGATTTTATACTAATTTAAGAGATGGATCTGCGTATATGTTATATAAATGCAAATGGCAAGAGACTATTTGATACATGAAAGGAAAGATAGAATGAGGTACAATCTTATAATGTTCAGTGTCTTTCCACAGCCAAAAGAGCAGCAAACATAACTTTTCTTCCCCCCTTTTAACCAAAACCCAGCAACTACTTCATTTCTGCCTATTATTTTTAAGGACTTTCATTAATTATCCATTTATCAGTCATTTTCATTACATAATGAAGCCTAGACTTTGTCTGCTATGGAAATCATTCAGAATTTAAGACACCAAGAATTGCTTTCTCATAGGTTATTCCTTCTCAATAAAGCAATAAACAGAAAGTATTATAGAATCATTAAAATACTGGCATAATATAATGACCATTATATGCCTGGTTTTCACATTAGAGGAAAATTTGTTAACTATATACATAGGATATAATAATAACAAACCATTGCCATACCATTTGAGAGTTCAGGTTGATAGAATTATCTTAGAAACTACATGAACTTCTAGCCAATCTTGCACTTTGTGTTTTAAAATGCTCTGTGATATTTGTATTAAGTGGGTAAATTTTACATTTTTTCCCTTTTTTATAACATTTTCTATATTTTCTAACACTACCCATTGAATTTTTTGTATAGTGTGGTACTGATAGTGTGGTATAGTGTGTTTTGTATAGTGTGGTATAGTGATAGTTTTGTATAGTGTGGTATTGATAGCAACTCACTTGGTCCTTACAATTTAGCCTAATGAATTAAATTTTACATGTAAATATGTATATATACATATATAGGCATAAATATGTAGGTAGGTAGGTAAAGAGAGAGACAGACAGAGACAAAGACACAGAGAAAGAAAAAGAGAGAAACAGAGGACAAAGACAGAGGCAGAGAAAGACAGAAAGACAGAAAGAGATAGAGACAGTGAGAAACAAAGTGATAGAGAGAGACACACAGAGAGAGAGACAGAGAAACAGAGAGACAGTAGGACAGGGACGGAGAGGCATTCCAGATATAGAGGATAATACAAGCAAAAGCATGAAAATAGAAGGAATCAGAGAAAAATGGTGGGCAAGTATAGTTTGGTTAGAACACAGAGTAAGCAATGAGAAGAATTGTGATATGTTTGCAAATGTGGATTTGAGACATTGTAGAGGGCCTTGAATGTCAGGATCAACAGTATGCTTTGGTTATATGGTTGACTCTGGCCTTACTCTCTCAGAGGCCAGTCCTATTACATTTCCTTCTTAAAGTTCTCAGGTACTTTGTGGATTTTTCTTTTCTTTGTCAGCATCCCAAGCTCCCAGGGCCTATGTTCCTATCCATTCTAGTATGCCAAATTTCATTTAACATCATATTAACTTCTATAAAGGGATACATATTTTAAAGATATAGCAAATACAAATATGCAAACATTTTCCTTAGTATCTCAGGGGCATAATTACCCCTATTCCATCTTGGGCTGAGAGTAAAGAGTAGGGGTTAAGTTCAGGGCTTCACTCTGGTCCTACATAGCATTTGTCCCACCAAGTTTACATAGTTCATATGGCATGACTACCAAATAAATCTACATCTAAGCCACCCCAAGACTGGATTCCTGAATGTCACTCACAAAAAAAGAAGGGTCACTTCCCTTCCTCCTCAGGACATCAGTGCTGTAATGACTGTGAAACCTGATGTCTGAAACAATAGGATGCCAAAAGGAAGCTCCATTTTCTTCACACCTCAGGTCATCAATGATGTTGGATGTAAAACCAAACTATGGAATAGTATGATATCTGGGAGAGATACTTCTGGATCTTTCAAGCTCACAAAGTCATAGGCTAAATCCAAGAGGAGAAGGCAGAAGCTGATAGGTTTTTTGAATGACTGTAGCCAATTAAAGAACATCTTCTTCATCATGTGTTTAACTGACTAGAACCAGTTACAGAAGAGCTATGTCTGCTTCAGTCTCTCCAAGGACTTCCCTTCCATAGCATCACAGTTACCCTGGAAGCAGCCACCCATCTAGCCTCCTCCATGTGGAAAGATGCCCCCTTTTCCTTATCATCTTCCACGTGGAGATGCCATCTAAAGCACTCTATGCATGCACAAGACCTCCTCCACCTCATTATATTGTATTAAGTTGACAATAGGGGACCAGAAAGCTTTCTCGGCAAAATGTTATGTAACTAGAATGGTGCACTAGGAATGTTACTTGGGCGGCAGTATAAAGAATGGATTGGAGAAGGTATAAACAGGGAACAAGAGTACCAGTTAGGAGGCTATTATAAGTATACCCATAAGGAATGAAGTAAGGTTGTTCCCACAGGAATACAACTAAAGGTATAGATTTAAGAAATTTTTGAGAACCCATCAACTAATTGAAAATAATAGGTGAGTGAATGAGAGTACCATCTATAGAAATAGAGAATTTAGGAGTGACAGCAGGTTTAGACTTGGTTAAGAAGATGGTTTATTCAATTTTTGGAAGAATTTATCCTTACTAAGTGCCACCTGAGGAGGAAAGACAAAGGGAATATGAAATTAAGTAGAAAAAACTTTGAAGAACTTAAGAACTCTGATCAATGACATGACCAACATTGATTCTGGAACACTGGTAATGCAACATACTACCTACATATACACTAAGTGGTTATAGATTCAGGATGCAGATGAGAAACATATTTCTGGATATACTTAGTATGGGGATTTGTTTTGCTTACCATATATATTTGTTATAACTTTTGATTTTTTTTTCAATTTGAGGGGAGCAAGAGGGAGATGATCCAGGACAGTCAATTTCCACTCCCTACAAAGCAGAAGATAACAGAAGGCCAGAAGGAATCACAGTAAACAAGATAGTTTAGAAAGTTACATGTTGAATTTATTATATATGTAATGGGGCTGTAGAGAATACTCAGAAGACCTAAGATAACATCTTCCATGTGGACTCCAGATAACTGCTTCCAGGAAACTAGAGAACTGAAATATTAATGGATACATACCACATGTTGGGAGCATTCTTCTTTTCTATTGGCTATGCAGCTGGAACTTTTGGTGTTTTACAAATAGCACCTATGGTAGCTTTTGTAGGACTTGAGCTGGAGGGAGGAAGGGTCTGCTTTACCCACTGTTTTTGAGATCGTGTGATAGGAGAGAGGGCCCTAGGGCTTCCTTCTTCCTTCTCTGAGGTCATGTGGCCTTGAGAAATGGGTCTGAGTTTTTGGTCTTTTCTTTCTGGTCTAGGTGCAGAGATTGTAGTCTCTGATCTGACTGAGGTGTATGAGGAATGGGGATCTGATTTGTCCAGAAATCCAGGCTAGACATGGCAGTCAATCTGGCATTGATCTCCTGAGGAGCAAGGGTCTTGGGAATCTAACCCAACAGAAGCAGGCAGTGCTGTCTTTGGCCTTAAATTTGGTATGATCAGTGTTCTGTAGGAATTGAACTAATCTTTTCTAAGCTTTGCAAGACTGAAGTGGTATAGGGGGGTCACTATGCCTCCATGGAGAAGGGAGAAATGTTGGCTTGTTCTTGTTATATCTTTCAAGTAAATGTCACCTTGTAAAAGTTAATAGATCTTAAGTAGTTAAATATAACTGGGGTATAAGTTTCTGGGCCCCAGCAAATGAAATAAACATAGCCATTGAGGGCCTAAGCTAATGACAGAGAAAAGAATCCCCAGTGTCTTCAAGGTACCTGAAAAGGCTACCATGTGAAAGGTCTGGCCCTGAGTACATGAAGTCAGAATTAGCTATGTTACCTATACTTAAAAATAAGAGAAATCTCTACATAATAGAGATTTGAAGTTTGATGTATTCTCCTTTTCTTATGCGCTGTACAGTATATGTGGAAATTTTAATTCTATTTGATATTTGTTAAATTCAGAATAATTTTTAAAAAAGTAAAATGCCAGAGTAAGTAGATACTTTGAAGTGCAAACACGGGAAAGAGAAATATAGGAAAGTAAAAATGAATTTGAGCATCTGGGGCAAAATGATGAGAAAATAATGGGGAGGAGGAGATAAGTAGTCTTATAGAATTTTAAAATTTCAAGGGTAAAATAAACATAAGACCTAGTTGTGGGTTTGTTGTGTTATTTTTGTTTTTGAGAAATCAATGAAAAGGAAGGAAAAAAAGGAATATTATAGGAAAGACATGAAAAAGAAGGGGGAGAAACCCATCATTTTGCATCAATCAGTTTGAGTCCATCATAGAAAAGGATAGAAACCTACAGAGAGGTTTTGGATAAAGTAGGCATCTTGTAACCTCACTCTTATCTGACCCATTTAAAGGAAGTTTGAAAATATACTCATGTGTGTGCATGCACACACACAGACACACACACACACACACATACACACACACAAGATTTGGTATAGAAATCATTAAACTCAGCAAACAAATGGACTGGGACAAAAAAAGATGTGACATAAGAAGGACCACAGAGTGAAAGGGAGTAGTCAGATGTGAAAGAAATATCAACTTCAGAGGGCTGATTATAAATAGGAAATTTAAAAAAAAAGAGAAAGTGTAAAAAAAAATCAGATCACTCTCTGGACTTGATGTAGAAAGGAGAGGCAGAGGAGTAGAAACAGATGACTTCAATTATAGATTACTAATGCTGATCAGTTTCCTTTTCTTTCTCCACCCTTTTGTTCTTTATAATGACAGAGCAGAAAGGAAAAGAAGAAAAAAACATAAGAGTATAAGATGGAGTGACCTGACTATAATTTTAGAAATATTAGGTACTACAAGTATCTGGTGATTACTGAATGAGATTGGAAAGGAAGATACACAAATCTCAGCACCTTTACAAAAATTGACCCTATGCTAGTATTCAAAAATCTCATAAATAAATACAGAACATCAGAAATATAAAATAGATCACACACTGATCATAATATAATTAAATTATAACCAATAATGATCTTTTGAAGAAAATGTTCAAACTTAAGTGGAGATTAAATAATTTAGTCCTTAAAGAACTTGTGTATCAAAGGACAAATCATAGAAAAAATAGATAATTTCACTAAAGAAAATTTGAACAATGAGGCAACATACCAAATCTTTGGGGATATAGCCAAAGCAGTTTTTAGAAGAAATTTTTTAATCTCTCAATATGTTTATCAATTAAAAAGAGAAAGAATGAACACATCAATGAATAGGGCATGCAATTTTATTTTTCAAAAATCCCAATGAAACACAAAAATCGAAATTCCAAAAATCAAAGAAGAGCCAAACAGAAATTTTAATATCAAGAAAATTATTAAATTGACAAATAAAAATGGGAGCTGGATTTTTGAAACAAATTGATAAAAGAATAACAGTTTAGTTAATATGACCAAAAAGAAAGGAAACTCAAATTGCCATTATCAAAAATAAAAAAGGAAAACTCACAAAAGGAAACACAGCAAATTAGTAGAAAGTCTAAGTATTTTGCCCAATTATATCAGAATAAAAACAATAACAAATGAGAATATTTACAAAAATATAAAATAGCTAGATTAACAGAACAAGAAATAGTTAATGTAAATAACCAATATCAAGAAAATTATAAACATTACATTGATAAAAAAAATAGTTAAAAAAAAGTTGTTTTCACATGCAACTGGGAAATAAGATACACAGGAAATGGGGTATAGAAATCTATCCTGCCCTACAGGAAAAATGAAGGGGAAGGGGAAAAGAGAAGGGGGGAGAGATAGAAGGGAGGGCAAATTAGGAGAAGGGGTACTCAGAATGCATGCCATCTTGGGGTGGGGGAGGGACAAGATCGGGAGAAAATTTGGAACTTAAAATCTTATAAAAGTGAATGTTGAAAACTAAAAATAAATAAATTAATTAAAAAAAACAAACAAAGAACAAAAATTGCAACAAAGCACTATTTGGGGCAGTTGATAGAGCCTGGGTTTGAAGTCAGGAAGACCTGGATTCAAATCTGGCCTCAGATACTTACTAACTGTATGACCTTGGGCAAGTCACTTACTCTATTTACTTTAGTTTCCTCATCTGTAAAACGGTGATAATAATAGCACCTACTTCCCAGGGTTATTGTGAGAATCAGATGTGTTAATAATTGTAAAGTACTTAATACAGTGCCTGGCACATAGCAAGTGCTATATAAATGGTAGATATTGTCATCATCATCATCATCATCAAAATAACATGATTATATCAATAGATACAGAAAATATTTTAACAAAAAATACTGTTTTTATTAAAAGCATCAGCATAAGATTAAGTGTACCTTTCCCTTAATATGTTTTATTGTTGTTCGATAATATCCTATTCTTAATAACCCCATTTGGGGTTTTATTGGCAAAGATACTGGAGTGGTTTGCCATTTCCTTCCCCAGCTCATTTTACAGATGAGGAAATTGAGGCAAACAGGGTTAAGTGACTTCTCCAGATTCACACAGTTAATAAATATCTGAGGCCAGATTTGAATTCAAGTCTTCCTGGTTTCAGGCCCAGTTCTCTATCCACTGTGCCACCTAGCCACCCAATATGTTATGTAGTATCTATATAAAACCAAGACCTAACATTATCTTCGATGGAGCTAGGCTATTTCAATAAGATCAAGCATAAAGCAGTTGTGTAGAATAAATGTCCATTGTCAACACTGTTATTTGGCATAGTCTGAGAAATTCTAGCTATAATATTAAGTCAAGAAAAAGAAATACTCAGTACTCAAACAGAGGTATGATTAATAGATAATGATCACCCTCAAATGATACATATTGCAACCCATCCAATTATGATTTTGCCTCCTGTTTTTCCCAAAGGTCTTCATAGGGTACCCACTCAATGTGCAGGAGGCTTTGGTCTCTTTCTCTTGACATCAGAAGGGTACTTATGAAGGCCTGTTACTATCCACCTTACTATGCCTTGCTCTTTCGATGTGACAGTTTATCTTTTCTTCTTTCCACATTATTTCTCTATAACAGCCTTTAATTCTCCTGATGGTCCCTAATTGGTTATATAGTACAACTTACAAACACTCATTATTTGTCTTTTCATTGTCCTCTCTGTAATACGCATCTTTAGTTCTTTGGACGCAATGGTGTTCCACATCTCAATATTATATATCAACATTTAAAAAAAATAGTATTGAAATGACAGGCTTTTATTCTCATGGGAAGGTTGTATTCAGTAAGAGAATGTTGCATTTTTCCCAAAGTCCTTTAGCCTGCTCTTCTCTTCTTCTGGACCCAATTCATTGTCCATCTATACTATCTCTTCCAAATACACATGCTGTTGGATAGGCTCTCTAGGTTTTCCTTCTTCCATGTTGAAATATGGGCAGAAGATATGCTTTAGCCACTTGGTCATTCCTGTCTAGATGGACAGTCAAAACTCCTTTCAATCTTTATTATCGCTTCCAAGAGGGTCTAGTCAACATAATGTCATCCACAAACAAGAAAATCTGGAGCACTTTATGTTCAGTAGGGAATTCTCCTTTCACTTGGACTTAATCTCCTCTATTACTTTAGTATGTACTTTTGAAGAGCATACATCTTCCTGTTTCCTGACTCATTTGATGTTTATTATTAGAAGATCATTGAATAGAGTTTTTTTTTCTGTTGTTATATCTTTCAGAGTCCTAAATGATCTTGATGTATGACTAGGAAATAACTTGTTATAAAAGAGCTTATAAGGGTTTTTTGTTTTTGTTTATATTTTTGTTTTTTGTGATTAACAAATAATGAACTCATCACAATATTATATTCTCTACATTTTAAAGTGAATTGTGAAATGTTCAACATAGTCAATTATTGATTATTGTTCATGAAAGTCTGTTTGTTTCCTAGTAATACTCTCATTGAATATACATTCAATGTGTATCTAGATAATTTGTTATAGATGGTAAAAACAAAAGTCATATAGGTTAGGAGTTGATGTTCTCACAGTCATTATTATTGATTTTTTTTAGTATTGATAAAATCTAAGACTTTACCCCACTTTTGGCATGTTTCCTTACTTCAGATATTTTGTGTCAGACTCAGTGCTCTCACAGTTGACTTGTCTTTGGGGAAGATCTGCTCTATACATACTTGTTTCATTTCTTAGTTTCTTTTCTCAGTTTCATTTCTATTTTGTCTATAAGCACCTTGGGGACTGAAATGTTAGAGTCCAAATATGGTGGTTCCTCTATGCTTGATGGAGAAAATAGTTGATTAAAATGTTTTTTTTTTGGAATTAAGTTTTTTTTCCTTATGTTTATAGTCCCTTTTCCATTTTCATCTATAAGTGGCCCAATTCATCATTTATAAGATCAAATAGATAAAAAGGTAACAGTATAAATGAATTAGAGGAGAATGGAAGAAGCTACCTTTCTTAATTATGTGTAGGGAAGTTCTTAACTAAACAAGAGATAGAGTTAAAATTAGAAGGAAAACAATTAATTAAGGGGAAAAACCTTTTTCTTTAGCAAATTTCTCTGATAAAGAGAGAATATCCATGATATTTGTAGAATCAATATGAATACATAAGAACAAAAACCATATCTTTATAGATAAATGGTAAAAAAAAAATGTGGACAGTACTCAAGGGAAGAAATTTATCTATGAACAATCATATGAGAAAATCCTCCTAAATACTAACATAAATGTATCAGATTAAAAACAATAATTGTTGGAGGGTCTACAATAAAAAAGCATGAGTCATTCATTACTAGTGTGTTTACCTTGATAAAATAGATGTGTTCCTGAAAAGTTGATTGTGAAATGAAATTCTATAAATCATATCATATTTTAATTTTATTAGAAGAGCTTGGAATTTAAAAGAACTGTCCAGTGAATCCCTCTGTAAAGTAAGAAACCCTTTAGGAATGTGAATCACTACACGTTAATTTGCCTGTTTTGTAAATTCATATTTTAGTATTTTGTGTTTAGGTTTACTATGGTGGCTGTCGTTTTCCAGAAATAAATCTTCTATCTCTATTGCACACAAAGATGTCTATCTTCCTGTATTGTGGTTATTTTTTAAAAAAAATCTATCATTTGATCCTAATTTGAAAACCACTTGTAGGTAGAGCCATGATTATAAACTGTGCCTGTTTGAGGACAAACATGTCAGAAATTAGATTAAAATGAATGTCATTCAAAATTTGTTGAATTTTTCTGATTAAATAATTCTCCAAGCTGTAGCCAACCATTAGGCCTCATGCCAACAGAACCTGTGTATTTTCCAAGATGGGAAATGTGATGTTTCTGAACATACCCTTCTTCTCTTCCCCTCCACTTCCCCCCCCTCCACCAAAAAAAATGTTTCTATGTTTGTAACTGGTCTGTCATGAGGTGTTAACATTCTAAAGGGTTAGTACAAATGCTGTTTACTTAGAAAGACTGAGAAATATGTCAGTCCTTTGAAAGGCTTGTAATTAAATGGTAAGAGCTTTGATGTCAGACTTTCAGATTAATGTTATATTTTTAAAAGACTCATTTTCGTGTGTCACTTGAAAGGAAAAAAATATGCCTTCCTTCAAAGGGAGCTATTGAATGTAGAGAATATTTTTAAAGTACCTTATTATTACCACTTGACAAGCTATGTTTTGCCCATCTATCTCAATTTAGAAAATGTGCATTTATATAGTTGGAAGTGAGGATTGAAGCCTCACTAACTTCCCTCTGATAACATCCATAATGATTGTTTGGTTGCCACTATCACAATGAATGTATTTTACAAATGCTCAAAGATGTCCAATCTTCAAGAGATAATGAAGCAGACTGCAAAAAAGAAAAGATTCCAAAAAGATTAGTAAACTTGGTTATTTCGAAGTATGAGAACTCATGGTTTGTATAATATATGCTATATGCTGTTTGTCATTTTCCATACAAAAAAGGAAAAAATATTTTTAGAACCAAATTAAATCAAATACACAAACAGCTAAATCTTTCAAAAAATGAAAACTATGTCTAGAATGTCCTTCCTTTCCAGTTTTTCCTCCAGAGATCACATGTTGCTTCTGTACTCTGCACTATTTAACTGAAGCCACTGATTTAAAGTTTTCCATTCATTTAATTAATTATTCCATTTCTTTTATCTATCATTTGGATATTTTCTTTTCTCTCTCTCTCTCTCCCTCTCTTTTTTGAAACAAAACCATGTTTTGAAAAAGGACATTCTATTTATGTACAGATATAATTATTGAAATTTTTTTTTCCAAAATCAAATTCCCTATAATGTCCATCTTTTTTGTCTTCATTCTACCTGCTGTTGCTATATAAGATGTCTAATCTCTCTTCCACATGACATGTTTATGTATCGTCAAACATTGTTACAGAATGGGCTGCACAGAACTTACCCAATAAACAACATATTCAGAGATATAAAAAATCAAGAGTGAGTGGAAAATGAATCTCACTCTTATTTTGTTCATATGACAGAGATCTCTAAAGGTAATTATTCCTTCTCCTCCTCCTCATTCCAGTAACCACCTCTAATTATTCTAGCCAATTAAGATACTGACAAAGATTTGGTGAGGACCAGAATTGAGCTGTCCTGTGGAGGACAGACACCATTAGGTCCAGAAGTGTCCTGTGTTGGGGATTGTTGCTTTGGCCACATCGAAGCCCATTGGTTTAGATTCCTGGTATCATCAGGTACATTCTTGAGGAATCAAACTGATTTCAGAACCAAAGTTGGAAAATTGCTTCAACTATTTTTGTGCATGGTACTTGGATACCCTTAGAGAAGAGGAGACTACCACTTTTCAAGGTGTGTAGTGTTCAACTTTTATAGAGAGCTGGTGCAGGATGGGTATAAAAGTTGCTGTTGATTCAAATCTAGATGAATGGGATTTTACACATAAGAATGTGGGTTTTTAACCTGGGAGTCCATGAACTTATTTTTACCAAAAAAAATTAATATAACTTTTATAATACTATGCATTAAAAACATTATTCTGTAAGAGTATAGCAGTTCTGCCAAAGGGGTCCATGGCACACAAAATGGTTAAAAACTTCTGCATTATAATGCTTTCCATTTTATTCTATTAAAGGAATTGGTGTAGGGCTTTTTTCTTTTTTCTTTTTTTTTTTTTTTGAGGAGAAGGTAGAAATTCAGCAAAGATTGTAAATAATCCTAACAAGGGTACTAGTCTCTCACCCACTATGAAGCTGCTTGAAGGTAGAACATAAAATTTAAGGAGAGCAAAAGTCTGGAGTTTCATGTAGAAGTTGGCCCTGTATGGGGCCACCAATGGCAATATGTGTTAGAAGGATGTAAGCAAGAGATTCAAATTATGAAACCTCTTTGTGTTAATGTTGTGTGGCTCTGGCAGTCTGATATTTTTAGGTGTCTTATTGCGTGTGTGTGTGTGTGTGTGTGTGTGTTTTCCCCTGTCTTGTGTGTTACCCTGGGAAAGACTTTGTGTATTGTGCTGTTATTTGTAGTATTAGACATGAAACATACCAAAGGACTCAGAACAATGAAAGGGTCAGTAATAAAAATAAAGGTAAAATTGATATGGTGCCTAATGTTTAAGAATTGCTTTTTATTCATTGCCACATTATCCATGGGTATTTGTAACTCATTTTACAGATATGAAAAATGATACTCAAAGAAGTTGTCCAACCAGGTTGTAACTGCTAAGGGTGGGGTGCAAAACCCAGTTTTTCCTGAGTATGAGTGTAGAGCTTCATCCACCACACCATGATGTCCTTTGATGATTCCCTTTCAGAAAGCTAAAAAACTGCAACATCTTTGACAATACCTTTTGAGTTTTTCCTTATCTTATCAGTTGTGCATGTATTCCAGAGTCTCCAGGACCCTTGCAATGAGAGTTTTCAGGATGCTGATGCTTCATTCATGCCCAAGATGCCTCCTTACATTAGATAAAGTACAATAGTGTGTTTCCAAGCAGTTTTAAAGGCTATATTTTTCTATTAAATGTGAATATAAAGCAGAAAGCAAAGTAAGTATGGTGAATCTACTGTGAATACCTTCCCATTCTCAAATGCAAAGGAGTTGAACATAAACACTGATTTATGGTTTGAATTATCTTGAATTTTCTATTCAATTATATTCTGCAGATTGACTTTTTAAAAAATCTCTTAATGAATGTCATTCTCATGTGTTGAAGATACTTCCTTTCCAAACAATATCAATAATATTAAGATTATCACTCAATTATATTTTGACTTAATTCTTAAAATCACATTATGGATTCTCCCCTTTTATTGACAGATTATTTTCCGTAAAATCAGTGATGTGAAAAAGGAAGAGGAGGAGCGTCTTCGGCAGAAAAATGAAGTAACCCTCAGTATCCCAGTGGACCACCCTGTCCGGAAGCTTTTCCAGAAGTTCAAACAGCAGAAGGAGCTAAGAAATCAAGGATCAACACAGAGTGATCCAGAAAGGAGCCAACTTCAAGTGGAGAGCCGCTCCTTACAGAATGGGGCTTCTATCACTGGCACCAGTGTGGTCACTGTTTCTCAGATCACACCTATTCAGACTTCTCTGGCTTATGTGAAAACCAGTGAGTCCCTAAAACAGAACAACCGAGATGCAATGGAACTGAAGCCAAATGGCAGCACTGACCCAAAGTGTCTCAAAGTCAACAGTCCCATGAGAATGAAAAATGGAAATGGGAAAGGGTGGCTGCGACTGAAGAATAATGTGGGTGGCCATGAGGAGAAGAAGGAAGATTGGAATAATGTCACAAAGGCTGAATCTATGGGTTTATTGTCAGATGACCCTAAATGCAATGACTCAGAGACCAGTGTGACCAAAAACCCATTAAGGAAAACAGATTCTTGTGACAGTGGAATAACAAAAAGTGATCTCCGTTTAGATAAAGCTGGTGAGACTAGGAGCCCATTGGAGCACAGTCCTATTCAGGCTGATGCAAAACATCCCTTTTATCCTATTCCCGAGCAGGCCTTACAGACCACACTGCAGGAAGTGAAACATGAACTCAAAGATGACATTCACCTGCTAAGCTGCAGAATGACTGCCCTGGAAAAGCAGGTGGCAGAAATTTTGAAAATACTCTCTGAAAAGAATATTCCCCAGACCTCTTCTCCCAAATCCCAAGTGCCACCTCAGGCACCTCCCCAAATACCCTGTCAGGATATTTTTAGTGTTTCAAGGCCTGAGTCACCTGAATCTGAAAAAGATGAAATCCACTTTTAATATTATATATACATATATATTTGTTAATATATTGAAACAGTATATACAGCTATATACATGTGTGTATATATAGTATATACATATATATATATATTTTCACTTGCTTTCACTATGACTTGAATATAACAAGGATTTTGATATGTAAATATTGCATGTCCAGCTGGATTCTGGCCTGCCAAAGAAGATGACTATTGATAACCTAGATATTGCTTGTATAATATGCAGTTGACTGCATGCACACTTTACAGTTATTTATAATCTATTATATAATAAAAAGGATGATTTTGTTTGTTTAACGAAGGCAATGTACTATTAAAAAAAAATCAGGGTCCAACCTGCTAGGATTACCATGAGTGTTTTGATCTCAGGCTGGGGTGGGTTAAGTTCTTATTCCTTCAGTGCTCTTTGAGTTTGAATTATAGATTAATGCCAGTGAGGAAGTTAACCTTTTCAAACTGTTAATCTCATTTTATGATCTCTCTTCATGTGGTATGTTGTGTACTTTATGTGAGGTTTCTATTCCCCATCAGGCCAGTCATTGATTCCATTTTGCAAGGCCTCATGAGAGGTCTATGTCAAGTTTAAGGAGTAAGGGGAATGGATTGCTATGGGTTTTATGCATGGACTATATTTTCTTTCCACTATTCCTCTCCTTTTTCCCCTCTTTTTCCCATGTTACTTTAGGTAGTAATCACAGACAGTCCCATCACAGAGCCCTAGCATCCTATTTCTTAGAGAATAGCTATCTTCTTCTAAACTGACTTACCCCTACCATGAATACTGGACTGCAAATATAATGTAGGTCATTATAGAAATACTGTAGTATGCTATGTAAGGGTTTATCAGCATTTCTATTTGATGAACTGATTTTCTGACTGTGTTTTTCCAAAACCTGAACGTGACGACAGTACATGAGAACAAAATATTTGCATCTCTAATTTAGGTATGAGTGTATTAAAAATGAATGTAAACTATTGGTTGTTCTTTTAAAAGTGTATTTGTAATTCACGAAGGGGAGAATTTAGCATGAGACTTATTTGTGGAAAGTCCTATTAGAATGGAAGATGTCTCTGGGTAACTGACTTGTAAAGAAACAAAAAACAACCAAGCTCAAAGTAGATGCTTAAAAATCAAAGGTTGCTCAAATCAGAGAACTGCTTTTGTGCAGACTTTTTTTCCCCCCGTCAAAATTTTCTAAGGATTCTTCTTTGTACATTAACTTGATTCTGCTGCTAGATGGTTGCAGTGTTGATAAAATAGACCTCTATGGCTCAGAAGGATGCTCTAGTGGAAAGGTATACACTTTTAATTCTTTTTTTTTTCTTTTTGGTCACAAATCCTCTTCTTAGAAAGTGCCTATTGTAACAAAGTTCACAAGGAGCTGCTTAATCAGTCATTAAATTAAACGTATATTTATAATTAACATCTGTACCAAAATACAGATTGACTCCAGGGACTCAAAGGAATCTATTAATTTCTTTTTGACTAGGTAAACAATGTATTTTAAATAGCTCTGGGGAGTGTGTTTTCCTTTTGGTGCATTCACGAGTTTTCTAGGTATGGGTTAGATGTATGTATCAAGGGGAGAATATATTATATTCCTGTGTGTATGTACTGTTTGCTTTTGATGTGTGATATTCATATACATACACATTTATACTCATACATGTGTATATATGTACATGCATTTGTGGAGGATGTGGAATATGCATACATATGTGTGGGATATGAATGCATAGAGTTGTATGTATGTATATTCCACACATGTTATGGCACAGAAAAGATGATAGTGGAACCAAAGATAGCAATGCTTAAATTTTTATGATCAATCCCTACCTTCCTTCTCCTCCAATCCAACAAAATCTATTTACATTTACAGGCAAAATATTCAGTCAAATAAAATCATAGTCTGACTTGAGAATTGTAAAGCAGAACTATAAAAGCTAATTTTACACCCAAGTTAAAAAATAAGATCATGTACCCTATCCTAATGACATGAGATGTTTGGGATAATAGATTAATATTTTATACATTTTTTCCTCTACCTCCTAGTTTTATGTGCTAGAGGCCAGCACCTAACATGGTTTATTCATGTTGCATGTCTTCTATGAAGCAAAGAAATCTACAAATAAAATAGGCATGCATCTCAATGGGCCAACTCATTCCTTCTATATGTTCAGTATGTGCCTATCTATCCCAGTAGTCTCACAAACTATGTAAGGTTAGAGGGTGTAGGTAATATTCCCATTTCTTTATACATACAACTTCTATTAATATAAAGGAGGGCCTTTAGGTGAAATCATAAGTTATAATATCTGTCTATACTGTAGGCATGGCAGAATGAGTTAATTATAACACAGTAAATCATCTTTTTCCAAATAGAGATTTCTTTGCTTATATGGTTTGGTTTGCATCCCTATAAGTTAATCACTTCTCTCATCCCCTGCCTTGTCATTGGCAAAGGAAAGGGGATGTATTGTATGGTCTCTAAGGTTCCTTCATGATCTGTGAGTCTGGGGTGTGTGTGTGTGTGTGTCTGTGTATTTCAATTATGTATGGGATATAGTTGAAATTTTAATAGTGGGAACAAGTAGAAAATATAATCTGAGCCCAGAAATGTGTTCCCTCCTGTTTCATTTTTTGCCATGGATACTGGCTCAAAGGCCTAAGCTGAAATCCATGAAACATTCAACATTCCAAATTACTGCCAAATTTAGGTAGTTGATTGTAGTCATGAAGCTGATCATCAAATAACACTCTCTGTCCTTGAATGGAAGGAGTATCATGGTTCTAGAGCATTCTGGGTTCTCAAGCAGGAAAGATAGCATCAACTGCTTTTCAGTGAACCCCTAGGTGTTTCTTCCCAATCATCCTCTTTCTTTGTCTGCATGGCCTGGTTATGGTTCTGACTGTATGTGTTCATTGAATGTTTATATGCAGTTTTCCTCTAGGTTTCCAGGAAGGACAATTCCTGCCTATTGATCTAATACAAATTTATTTAAGGGTGAACTTTAATAAGTGCAATAATGATAGAAAAATTTTCTGTGTATCCTCAATCAGCACATAAGTGGTAATCTCCCTTTTTGGAGGACCAGATGATTGCATGGTTTATTCTACAAATGCTCTTGGTGCATACAAAAAGTGGGTTTTTTTAAGATATACATATGTGTTTATATATATATATATATATATATATATATATTTCTGACCAACACACTAATGTGAGTAAATATGTGTACTGAGAATTCAAACTTTTCCAAAGCAACTTACACATCTTCAATATTTTTCTATAATAATGTATATTATCAGTTACTATAACCTGAATGACTAGATAAAACATAATAGTGATATTTTTAAAAAATGGAAATATGAACAGTATCATAAATAAGCAAGTTTCCTTTGTCTACAATGTTGCTAAAATGTGGTCTAATGTGGGATATCATGAGAATAACAATTGGGCCAGACCTGCATTATAATGAGAAGATGGGGAAGGGGAAGAATATCAATATAGAAGAATTTAAAAATACAGGGCATCTTTTAAAAATGCAAGAAGTGTAAACAATGCATCAAAACACTAATTTAATCTTATAAAGCCATTCTTAAGGAGAAGTCTGTATAGTATAATTGAAGTCCATTGTTCAAATGTACGTATTTATATTATCTATAATGTTTGTGGAGATGAAGGCAAGAAGAATTAGACATTTCAGAGTTTTGTACTTTATCTTACCCAGATTCTGCAGGAAGAGATTAAATTGTTCCTTGAGTACAAACAGTTTATGAGAGATATTAACTTTGCCAACTTAGGCATCATTTTATAAATTAATTCCCCTTAGAGATCTAGATGTAAGATGCACTAAATCAAAATGCTTAACTTAAAATCAGGGAGTAATTTACTCACCTATGGGATCTGGGCCATTTGATTCTTAAAATTTAAAAAAAGGGAACTCCTTTAGTAATTTTTCTGCCCTGAGTCATAAGACAGACACTGTTTTTGCAAAGTACAGTGGCTGGTCTTTGTGAAATAGTTTTTTTTCAGCCTAATGGAATCAACTGGCTTGTATTTATGATGCACTTGTTCTTTCTTTTCTAAAATTTCATGTAGAAAATGAAAATATTTGTTTAAAATATATATATCATGCATGGATATTGATTTTTTAAAAAAGATAATAATGTTAGTCTTTTTTGGATGTAATATCTTGCTTGTTTCTGGGCACATTCTTGTGACTTGGGAAAGTTTCCTTCCCCTCCCCCCCATAAAGAAGTTTAAAAAGACAATGGAATATTAACCATTCACACTTTGTCGCAAATTGACAAGCATCACTTTGGATGTCACTTTATGTTTTTTTGGATTCAAGTTCCCCATCAGTGAAAATTAAAATGAAGATGATAATCTCTTTTTCCTTGTATCATGGTATATGAGGGATGTATCTGTGAAATATTTTGTTTTCTAGAGCTCAACTAGTACAATTTCCTCACTTAGTTCAGAAAATAAAGGGCTCTACATATATATTCCAAGACTAGAGACAGTTACTCTCAGGATAAACTCAAATAAACAAGTATTAAACAAAATTACCATAATATTTGACTTGTGAAGTAGATGATCCCAGAACATGGCAGCTATCCAAACATTTTTTTTTTCATTTTGGAGGAATGCATAATGATTAATACTTACTATAAGTAAATGGAAGAGTTTAATTTAATTTTCATTCATTTCACTCTGACCTCTTGTCAGAATTTAATGATGAACAGAATTTCACAAATGAAGAGTTTCATAAGGAATAAAAATTATTTGAGTATTTGGAACTACTGTGCATATTAAGGATGAGGGAAAGGTATGGTCATTTTTTAACAGAGACTAATTAATATTTGTGTTTTTGCTTCCTCCATGTAATGAAATTATTCAATGGTATGTGTTTGCTAACTTTTTGTGGGTGTTCAGGGAAGGCTAATCTGCAGTACTACAGGTATATATTTCTAAAAATTTTTACTTTATATATTCACAATGAGCTGGTATTTCAGCCTTTCTTGAGTGCTTACTATGAACTATAGACTAAGCAGGTAGTTTCTACAGGTGTTTCTATACTAAAATGATTCTGAAATCTTAAAAAACATACAGATTTGTCTATGCATTTATCCCTACAATAAAATTACTTTCTAAAAAAAAAACCCTCATCCTCAAACCATTGAATTTGTTGCTATATTTTTGTCAAATGAATGAAAGCAAATTAGGTTCCAGGAGTAGTTACAAAGTAGTGATCTCATTAAAAAAGAAAATGAACCTATTAATTCTTCACTGAAAAATTACTCTTTTTTTTAAGCTAAATGTGTTTCACAGAATCAAATGCATATGCATACGTGTATAATTAGGAAGAACTTTAAGATAGCACTCAGAAAAAGATGAAAAATCTAGAAGAAATGTTATTAGTATGACAACTTGAGTAACATACCTAATATTTGGTATTTTTAATGAAATTCACTTGAATAATGTGCAATATTTCTGCTGATAAATTAACATTGTGTTTTGTTTTGTAATTGATAGAGCAACTCAAATGTCTTTGAGGGACACTATCAAGCATGCAATCATCAAATTTGCCCCTCCTTTTTTGCTTAAAGAAAAAAAAAGATAATACACAAAAAATGGGGAAAGCTTATACACACTAGAATGGATAGTTTGAGTTCTTACTGGATTATTTTAATGTAGTATCCTTCAAAACAGAATGGATGGATGGATGAATTACATAGACTTTATTTTAAATTTGATAGAAACCCCCAGATTAGATAAAAATAAGGATCATCATATTTTAAGAGAGTGAAGTTTAAGTTTTTGAGGGTTCTATTAAGAGTGTCTCTTTAACCTACCATAAAATTGTTAAATTGATTTCTGAGCTGATAATATTTATGTACTTATCTACTGTCACATCATTGCTACAAACAGTTGCACCTATGATTTAAATGCATAAATAGTGTATTCACTGAATTGGCCATCAGTACAAGCAAGATACTGCTTAAATGCCTATTTATAAAATAGATAACAAGAAAATTTATGCCTATGACAATATATAGAATTTTACATTGCATTTCTAAGAAATGTTGCAGATCAATTCCACATCAGACAAAGGTTTTGTCCTGCAAAATCATTGAATATAAACCAAGATTGATACAACATGAGGTCATAGAAAGTTTTGACTACCTGTAGTCAGCTGTGCAAGGCTATTCAAACTCATTTTAGCATGAATAGATTCTGTGCCTAATTTCATACAAACTCACCAATTACTGGACATCAAGAACACCAAAAGAGGACCCTGTGTACACAGGCACTGTTTTTGCTATACACCTAACCACATCAACTGTTATCATAGAAGAGTGAATTAGACTGATGAAGAGGAGGGGAAGAGTCTTGATAACTAGCATAACACTCAAACTAGTTTATATGTAATTTGGGGGAAGGAGAAGTAAAAAATAAGCTAAAGTGAGGGCTTGACATTGGTCTTCAAAGAAGGAGAACATTTATATGAAACAAAAATTGAACACAGAACATGTTCTCCTCTGTTGGACAAGCATTTTTTAAAAGGATAATTTTATATTTTATTCAAAGTTTTCAGTCATCTCTATATGAGCAAATTTCTTCTTATGTTTTAGTTAGCCCTGAAAAGTCATAGGACTTTCAAAACAAATATTAAAGCAAAATGTAACTTGATTGCATAAGTTTATCTCTAACCTTGTCTTCATCCACCCTTATTCAACCTACTTCTTAAAAATATCCCTTATGTGAGATGTTCCTCCAAATTAACTCATTAAAATGCAAGGCAGCTTCAATTCTTAATAATGATGCTGTAGGACCACCCACACAAAAAGAAACACATGTTCAGGCTTTCTATTCCTGTTTCTTCTGAAAAGAGCCACTCAAAATGAAATGTTCTACCAACCCTCCTTTGTGTTCTAAATGGTCATCCTTCTACCAACTGGATCTTAACCCATTCTTATACTCCTTTTGTCTAAAGTTTGTTGCTTCTAGGAAATATCCTTTTGGGGTCAGTTATATAATAAATAATAAATGCTTGTTCTATTAATTTCCTCACAATTGACAGGCTGTAATTTCACTATATTTTTTCTCAAAAGTATACTGTCAAAAAAGTGTATCTCCTCACACACCTCACCCCCATTTCTTACTGAACTGGAGTTAGAGGGAATGTATTCTTTTGTGATTTCTTATACGGAAATCAGAAATTTGGCAAAGAGTTAATGGTAATTTTAATATTTTAATCATCCATAATAGATTGGCATCTACTAATGAAGATTGAAACTCTTCAGGCCCTTAGTAGATAATCTCCATGAGTTGCTGTAGTCAAAGCAATTGTTACCCTGCCACAAACTCTCTGGTGATGAACCTCTTTGAACTTAGCTAATCTGGTCCCTACATGACAGATACACTACCCATCACAGGGCCTACACCAGAATTGTTTTAGCTTGGTATTAATGGACATAGCTTATGTTCCATTTGACACAACCTTAGGGAACCATCCACATATCACAATGAAGAGAAGGAATAGAATTTTAGTAGAGGCGTGTGGTTAATATGTATGTAAGCACAAATAGACTTTCTTTTTATAAAACTTAGGCACTTAATATTTATTTAATAAAGCTTTGCTTTCTTTTTTTTACCTCCTCAAAGATTTCAAAAATCTAAATTAATTTACACAATAAGCAATTAATCAATGCCTATTAAGCACCTATTATGTACAGAGCACTGGGCCAGCCAATGTGGTTAGGACTGGAATTTAGAACTTATCAATTGTGATTCTATCTCAGATATTGATTATAGCCTCAAACTTAATTAATTTATCAGTTTGCCTTTGTATATATGTGTGTATACATATGCATATATATGTATATACATAGATATATATCAAAGAATTGTGAAAATAATCAATTTGGGGTTATGAAGTACTGAGATGAGAAATGTTAAAAATCTAAGAATCTTTTAAGAACACAATAATGTGATAATTAGACGGAGCAAATTAATTTGTTATAATGGAGCCAGTATTGATCATTATTAATACTTTCCATCATTAAAATATTTTACACAAAGTAATCAGCATTTTAGCCATTAGCAGAGAAGACAAAATATCCTTTTTATCAGTCCAATTGTTGTTGTTATTCAGTCTTGTGTGACTTAAAGCCCCATTTGGGGTTTTCTTGGCAAAGATATTAACATGATTTGCCATTTCTTTCTCTGGCTCATTTTATAGATGAGGAAACTCAATGAAACAGGGTTAAATGACTTGCCCAGGGTCACATAGCTAGTGAGCTTCAGAGGCAGGATTGATTTCAACTCAGGAAGACAAGTCTTCCTGACTCCAGGTCTGGCACTCTGTGTACTATGGCACCACCTAGCTGCTCTCATGAGCCTGATATCCACTGCTAAATTCTCTTATTTTCTTACCCTCAACACCAGAAAAATAACCATTTCTCTTTTTCTATCGTATGCTGGAAAAAATATAGACACCCGATCTTTTTTAACCTTGTCATTTTATTTTGTCTGTTTAGGGGGCTCCCTTTTTAAAAATAAAGGCCAACAGCTGTCTGTAACTTACAGTCTTCCTCAGCTTCCTGGGAGTTTCCTGGGCCTCTTGGAGAATAATTGATTCCCCCAGGGTCACACATAGGCCAGAGATGGGATTGGATTCTTAGTTTTCCTGATTCTAAGGCTAGTGTTTATCTGCTAGGGCAGGGGTGGGGAAACTTAGGCCCAGAGGCCAGTTGTGACCTTTTAGGTCCTTGGGTGTGTCCTTTTGACTGTCCAAGTTTTACTTAACAAATTCTGCTATTAAAGGGATTTGTTCTGTGAAGTTTGGATTCAGTCAAAGGGCCACACTTGAGGACCTAGAGGGCCACGAGTGGCCTTGAGACTGCAGGTTCCCCACCCCTGTGCTAATGCAAAATGATTTTATTAGCAATGATGCCAGAATTTAACGTTAGTAGTTGAAATCATGAGAAATACTTTGTGTTTAATGGAAGAAATTCACTTTTGCAACTCCAACTTTTGGAAGAGAAATAATTTTTATGCATAGAGATTCGTTTTTTGGAGAAGAGGAAGGAAATATGTGCTTATATGTGATTTCCTTGATGTGAGAAACTCCTAGTGAAGAACTAAGCTTACATCCCCATGATAGTTACAATACCATCATTGTTACTGAACTATTTTTTTTTAATAGCTAGGAAGCCCAATATAGAAAACAAGGAATTAAGGGAAGTTCGTGTTGATGCCTGAATTCCAACACTCATTCCTATCCTCTTGGTTTCTAGTACAGGGAATTTTAAGGATCACATAGGACCCTAACGACACTAAGGATTCAGAGTAAAAAAAAAGAAATTGAATGGAGGCAAAGATTAGTGTTACTAGGTCAGTCTAGAAAGAAAATTTGCCAGGTAAATGTTGAGCTTAAGATATACAGATACACACACACACACACACACACACACAGAGTAGATAGTGGAAGCCAAGGAGAAATCCTTTGGACCAGAGACCATAAAGATTCATTTTTTTTATTGAAGATTTAACTTTTGACTAATCAAGTATCACTTGAATTTTGAGTGAATTATTCCCTCCATTTTTTTATCGATGCCAATGATGCCAGTTCATTTGACAAATGAATGACAAATCACATTTATTTCTAAAATAAGTGGGCATTTTTACTAATTTCTTGATGTCCAAATACATTTTTCCCAAATAAAAAAAACATTCATTTTCAGAAACCATTGAGTTTCTTCTCTATTTTTCATGATTTTAAAAATGCTTGTGTGTATGTGTGTGTATGTGTGTGTAGGGTAGGATCACTAAGAATTTCAATGTAGCTATCTAATATCTTTGATTTTCATTAGTTTGTGATAACAAGAATCTACTAGATAATATAACACAAAAATTCAACCATTATATCAACCTACTTTAAAAAGAAAAAAAATATAGCAAATATTTCTTCTCTTGCACTTCAGATTCCACACAGCAGGAGAGTGAGGGAGCCATTGTACCTAAATTTAAATCTCACCTCTGACATTTACTGCCTTAGGCAGTTCAATGAAACTTTCTGGCACTTTCTTCCTTACCTGCAAAATGAGGGGGTTGAGACAGGTTAACCTTAAGGTCTTGTCCAACTCTAGAAGGTCACTTTCACATTCTGCCATTATATGTGATGTCATAAATGAGGTCATAGAATACCTATGCTAACTCCTAACATAGGGATATCTAAAATCTGTAATCCTAAATTCAACTGTATCCTTTACTCCTTCAGGCTGAAGTTATACAACATGAAATGAAGGAGAAATTTGCCACTTACCTAATTAAATTAAGTGTATTTAATTAATGTGTAGGTGGCCAAACCTAGCACATCATCTAGGCCCCAAACCCCAACCTGGGACGTGAATAATCAGGACTGATTTCGTCTAACAACTGAAGCAAATAATTGCTCAATTATAAAAAGAAGTTGGAAAATTGCCAAATTTTTATCTCCATTTTGCACTGAAATCACAACAAACTGCACATCTTTTTCTCACTTAGAGTTTTTTTCCCTTTATCCAAAATTTCTAATGTCATAAAGGTTTAGAGGTTTTCCGTTTCTTTCTTTCTTTTTAAAATTAGATTTGCTCAAAGCCTCGTGTTATACTTTCTACTTCTGAAACTTTGCCAATCAAACTATTGCTAATCGAATGGAACATTTATGATCACACAGATATTTGGTGAGCAAGAAGTGGGGATACCACCTATGCAAAATCCTTGTATGTACAAAGGCATAATTTGGAGTTCATTACCCAAGAAGATTTGATTGATCTAGGCAGAAAGATATTAAGACACTGGAGTGGAAGATCCAATGGATTTTCAGCTTTAACAAAGAACTTAGTGTAAAATGTTTGATAACCCAAATGAACAATGATGCAAAGTTGGTTTCATTGAGCTTGCTCCATATTTGGCAATGTTAGGGAATGCTCATATATGTCTTTTCTGCATCTTGGTTCACTAACAGAATGTGTACAGTGATGGGAGATCCTATTACCCTGGGATTGTTAGCATTAGAATCTCTGAACTAGCCTATTTCAACCTTCAAATGCCTGCATAGATATTTGAGTAAAACAGAGCATGTATTCCATGAAAAGAAGTGAGAATCTAGGAGCAAATTCCATTCCATTGACATTTGAAAGATACCATGGTTTTGGAACCATTTCTATCCTTTAAAGTATAATGTAATTTATTGAGTATGCAGTGATGGCCTAAATACTTAATTCTTAGCTATTGCAGTGAAGGACTGGGCATTTGCGGTGAATCTAAAAATGCAATTTTTGAGGACTTGATATTGTGCTTTATTTTCTTTTTACAAGTTACTACCTTTTGTAGATTTTAATGCAAATACCTGAGAAATGCATTAATGCAACCTTGGAGACTTTTGCAAATTCTGGAAATGCTTTGTCATTGCTACTACTTAGTGGAAACTTGGGAATGTGTCCCTGCCTCTGAGAGACTATTTCTACAGAAGCAATTTTCTTATATTCTGACCAATGGAAGAAAGTGAAGCACCCATGTAAAATATTTTTGTGACTGCTATCCTAGCAGTCTATCTCTGCTTTGTTCAAAAGTCTGGAACAGGATATTGACTAGGGCTAAGCAGACTATTGTTTTTACTAAAAATGATAACTCAATGTGTTATAAAAATTTTGTATGCATTGTTGACCTGTCACAAGTGGCTGAAGGAATGTGTGACATTTTAACTTAGTGTGACTATAGTTTATTAATATGGGAAAATGTATGACTCACACATGGTCGCTTCTGGGAAGTTTGTTGCAATGATCATTTTAACTATCATCTGTAAGCAAGTAAAAAGAATTAGCAGGTAAAAGTTTCTACCCAAAAGGATTCTGGGTTTTAGCACAATAAATTGTACTTCATCAGGGAGGATCAACTTTGATTTTTTTTCACACTTTATTTAAGTGTTGATATTTTTTCATTGATATAAAAATAAAAAGTGCATTTTATGGAATGTGTGTGAAACTGAGTCTTTGTTGGCAACTTCTGTTCTGAATTTATATTAAATTTATGATCAGTCCTCCAGTGTAAAAATGTCATAGATTTAGTGAAGGACATGATTTATTTCCAGTTGTCTTTGGACAGATTATTTTACCTATTGTTATTTTGTACTTTCATAATACCTTTCCTCTGAGGAATATATTAAATTATGTGTATCTTTCCTCTGAGATGTATATTAGTAGATATTTTTATAATGTCTTTCTTCTGAGGGGCATATCACACTATGAGGCATAACAAGTCAATTGGAATAAATATCTTAAAATCACATAAAAATTTTTGGAACTATAGCATCAAATCCAGTAATTATGCTTATGGGAAGTAGGGATTCATAATAAAAACAGAGTTAGGAGGTAGTAGTTAGCAGCGAAATCAGTTCAAATCCTTGGAGAGCCAAGCTGGAAGGCAGGAGGGAGAATGAGAAAGATGAGGGAGAGTGGGGAGAGAGGGAGGAGGAGAGAGAGGAGGGAGAGAGAGAGAGAGAGAGAAGGAGAAAGAAAGAGAGAGAGACACAGAGACAGAGACAGGGAGACAAGGAAAGAGAGAGAGAGAGAGAGAGACAGACAGAGAGAGAGAGAGACAGAGAGAGAGACAGAGAGAGAGATCATTCATAACACCCTATAGTAGATGAGGCATTTTTTAAGGGAATCTGAGTAGACAGTCCAGGTCCTGAACCAGGACGTTCAGGGTAGGGATGAGGTAAGAGTCTGGGACACAATATGGAGAACTAAATTTGGAGAGAACCTTGTCTTTCTCAGAATGCCTCTGCTACAACATGCTTCCTCCCTTACATAGGCATCCATTTCCTTACAAACTTACAATGTGCTCTATAAGCCCTTCCCCAATGATCCTGTTTAATGAGCCTGAGCTTCAGGTTGTTGTTAGGGCTTCTGAAATAATAGGCCTTTGCACTGTGTGTGTGAAGTTAGAGAAAGATAGAGGAAAAAAAAGATTAGGAGAAAAGAACTTAATGGGCAAAAATCTCCTTAAGATTTTTCAAAATATTTGTGCCTTCCTCCAGGCAATGAATTTATTAGATTTAGTCTATGAAAGTTTTGAGGATGAAAAGGTGCAGGGAAGGATAGAATATATATTCTTAGTTCCTTTCCTTTCTTTTGAAAAAAAAGAAATAAACTATATAAATTTAAGATCTTAATGGGCATCTCTAAGAGTGTGTGAGAATTGTTATGTGAGAACTCCAGGCATGTAGTATATAGCCAATAGCTTAAGGAGAAATATTCATGCAACCTTCAAAAGTTTAACAAGTTGAAGAAATATTTTGTTATGCCTAACAGAAACAATATTTCTTCCTATCACTTTTATAGGCAAAATCAACTCATCTTCAAAATATCCTTTACTTTAATGCGGGGAACTAAGCAAAATTTCTATTTTGTTTTGTTTTGTTTTGTTGTGGGTAGGGAAGGGCTAGTAGGAGAAGGTGGTGCCTTGTGTCTGTTTCTCAAGCCAATTTGTTTCCCAGTAACATCATTAAATGCAGAGTAAACATAACTTCTCTGTATATCAGAGCTGTTACATCCTCCTGGAGCATCATGGCACTGATCATCTTGTCACACTCAGGCAGTATATCCTTTATACTTGGAATATACTTCTTCCTCATCTCTGTCAAAATCTGTGCTTCCAATTCTTTCAGAAAAGACATAAACCTCCATATGGGACCAGTGAAAAAGCCTCCCCTCTTGCTCCTATCTTGTCTCCTCGGTCTTAAAAGTCTTATCTCTCTAACAGATTTTCAGTCCTAGGCATCAGCCATTTTAGAACCTAGAGCAAGACCCTTCTTCTAGCTAGTTAATGCTTTCAGACTTGGACTTTTCTTTGTACTCCTTTTCCTGCTCTAGTAACTTCATTCCCTTCTCTTCCCACCCCTGTCCCCCCAGAGACTTAATCCTACTTCATGCTCATCCTTCATACTTCATCTTCATCAGGAGTAATCATACTCCTGATTTTAATCTCTAAAGGATATTTGATGTCAGTAAATAGTCATTTGCTCAATAACTATCAAGTAGCCTAAGGGTTTGACTATCTCAGTCTTTGAACTCTAAGTCTTTTATGTTCTGTCACATAGATAATGGTTGGGAAAATGGCATACAGATAATTCAAAGATCATGAAACAAGGGCTTCATTTTCTTCTCCAATAAACCACATTCATGGCCCTTTCACATGTAGACATAACCAATCCTAGAGCTATATTTACATGTAAAACATGACTTACTACACATTTTCTATGCAACATCTACTATGCTAAGTCCTGAAAATATAAATATAAAAGTAAAATAGTCCTTGTCTTCAAGGAACTTATGTCCAACTAAGAAAATCCACCCCACATAGAGGAGTCTTGGCCAGGGAAAAGAGCTTTGGTCTGAGGAATCAAAAGGCATGGAGAGTTGATTCATAAGGCAGCCAATTCACACCATTTCCAGAAGCAATGATAGAATAGATTTGACTACTATGCCTAGAGCAGGAGGTAGGAAGTGGATAGCAAAGTATAAGTTATCATGCCTGGAGGTAGGATGGTTGACAAGATGATCTTGATGGACAATTGGATGGTAAGATCTGAAGCTTGCTGGACAGACAATTGAGTAGACACTAATAACTATTGTCACTTATGGTTTTTTTTCTGTATCTTTAAAGTCTTTATTAATAGCCTATATATTTTTTGAGTTTAATCCTCGTGGAGGTTTTTTGCAGATATTATATAAAGTGGACACTATCTTCAAAGTCACGTGATTAAGATTTGTATGAAATACAAAATCCTTCTGGGTTTTTTTTTTTTTATTGTTGCTTTCCCTCTTCCTTCCCTGAAATAAAAACAGAAATACTTGCTTCAGGAGAGCAAAATGCAGAAATAAAAGCCCCCTTCTCACAAAATATCTCCCATATGTATGTTAAGATCATACACAATCTCTGGATATATTCATTTACAGAAATCATTTTTTCTCTTCTTTTGCTATGACCTTGATACCAATATCAAATAAGATACAAAGCAGAAAAAAAACATGCTTACCAAAGGTGTTCATTATTGTCACAGAGGATGTCCTATGCAGACTGTAGAGTGCAAGAGGAATTCCCTATAAATGTGAAATTCTCTAGATGTCCCTGTCTGTGGATGATATTGTGCTGATTGCATCAAACTCCAGAATACTAGAGGATCTCATGAAAAGAGGTCAATAACAAATAGATGTCTAACAGTCCACATAGAAAACATAAAGTTCATAAGACATGCTAAGGCTTGGATTATGACATTCATTTGTAAAGATAGCCTATTGAATTAGTTCACTAATATATTGATATTGGAGAATTACTGCATATGGATAATGGTTTGGGCCAGCAGAATAGAGTAGGTTGGATTGCATTTAGAAATTACATAATATTTTGAAAAATTCCAAACTGCTCCCTACTTTAAAAACATACTGTTCTCCAAGCGATGCTATATGTGCATGCATAATGGAATACTATTTCATAAAAGTCAAAATTGCAAATGATCCAAAGGGCAAGAGAAAGACGTAAGCAAATCAGTTGCAGTATGCTACTAATAATGAATGCCTTCAAACAAAAGGTAATGCAAAAGATACAAAGGAGCTGAAATAGGTAATGAGAATGAGGAATAACAGATGGACAGACCAAATGTTGTAGTGGTATACTCAAAATAGGAAAGAACCCGAAGTAAGACCTGAAGCATATTGTATGTAAAGAACAACAAATTAGGTTAATTTGGCTGGAAAGTAGAATGTGTGAAGTGGACTAGTCTGTAATAAGCCTGCAAGGGTAGGCTGAAGCCAAATTGTGAAAGGCTTTAAATGCCAAGCATTTATATAAAATAAAAATTTTATCGTAGAGCCAAAGAGAATCATCAGAACTTTTAGAGAAGGAGAATGACATTGTCAAGCTTGTGCTTTAATAATTATTTCACATTTGAATGAAGACTAGATTAGGGAGGTAAAATGGAAGGTAGGGAAAATAATTAGAAGTTAATTTGTTAACCATGAGTAATTTGTTAATAAAGAGTTAAATTCAGGCAAAAGGTAATGAATATCTCTGATAAGGACCAAATATCTGAGATTCATAGAGTATTTACAATAATATGTAGTACCATGAGCTATTCACCCATAGTTAAAGGTCAAAGCATATGAACAAACAGTTCTAAAAAGAATTTCAGACTATTAACAACCATGTGAAAGAGTGTTCCAAATGACTAATAATAAGAAAAATGCAAATCAAAACAACTATGAGGTTTTATTTCATACTCAGCAAATTGATGAAGAGGACAAGAAATGAAAATAATCAATGATGTAGGAGCTATGGAAAGAGGAACTCCAATATACTCTCAGTGGAGCTGTGAGGAAAACAATCTGAAATTGTCAATGAATCAATCAACAAACATTTACTAAGCTATTAGTATGTGAGTATATGTATATATATATACACATATATACACATACACACACAAACACATACACATATATACATACACACACACATATATATATATACACAGAGAGAAAGAGACAGTCCAGAGGATAAAAAGACAAAAGCAAAGCAGTAATTCCCTCAAGAAGCCTACATTCTAATGGAGAGACAATATGTAGATATTACTTACAGATTACATATAGAAAATGTATAGATATATAGGTATATACACGTATTTGTGTGTATATAAAAATATATACACAAATGTATGTGTGTGTGGCATGCAGAGGAGGCTAGATGGTGCAGTGGACAAAGTGTTAGACTTGGAGTCAGGAAAGCCTGAATTTAAATCTAGCCTTAAACATTTGCTAGCTATGTGACCCTGGGGAAGTTACTTAACCTTTGTCTGTCAAATGGGGATAACGATAGCAACTACCTCTCAATGTTGTTGTGAGGACAAAATGAGATAATATATGTAAAGTACTCTTTAAACCTTAAAGAATCATATAAATGATAGCTAATAATAAATCAAATTTGAGATAACTTTGATGAGAAAAGCAGTAGTAGCTAAGGGGAGCAGGAAAGGCCTCAAGCAGAAGGTGTGGCTTGAGCATTCTGGGCATGTGGACAGCAAGTACAAAAGCATAAAGACAAGAGAGGAAGCATTTTATGTAAAGAAAAGCAAATATGGCTACATTGTAGAGAGCATTGAGGGGAGCAACATGTAAAAACAATGGAGAGGTAGGAAAGTGCAACATTGTCCAGAGCTTTAAATGGCAAATAGTGGGATTTATATGTTGTTTAATAGGTAGAAGAGAGCCGCTCAAGTTTATTAGATAGTTTGGGTGATACAGTCAGACCTTTGCACTTTGGTGAAGGATGGATTAGATTAAGGAGAGACTCGAATCTAGGAGAACAAATAAGAGATTGTTATAATAATCCAGGTAAGAGGTTATTTAGGGCCTGATCTACAGTGGTGGTTGTCTGAAGGGAGAAAAGGAGATGTTATAGAGATAAGAGCAGCAAGTATTATCAACTGATTGGATTTGTGGGGTGAGTAAGAGTGAGGAGTAAAGTATGACTCTTAGGTTTCGAAACTAAGGAACTGGAAGAAGGTGGATTTTAATACTTGTTTTGAATATATTGAGCTTGAGATGCCTACATGATATCCATTTCAAACTGTCTGATAGGCAATTGGTATATGAAACTGAAGATCTGAAGAGAGACTGGATCAGATATACAGATTCAGGAACCAACTGCATTAAGATGATAATTGGAGCTTGTGAGGTCAGCAAGTGAGAGAGGATAGGGAGAAAAAAGAAGCAGGCCAGGATAAAGCATTGCAACAGTAAGTAGCCATGGCATGCTTGATGATGTAACAAAGGAGACCAAGAAAGAACAGTAAGAAAAGGAAGAGGAGGGAAATCAAAAGAAAGAAATATCACTAAAACTGGAGAAGAGCTTATTTTTTTAACTTAATAGTATTTTTTTCCAATTATATGTAAAGATAGTTTTCAACATTCATTTTTGTAAGGTTTTATGTTCCAAATTTTTCTCCCTCCCTCCCTTCCCTCCCAGTTCCCCCAGACAGCAAACAATCTGTTATGTCATACATGTACGATCATGTTAAGAATATTTCCACATTAGTCATGTTGTAAAAGAAAAATGAGAACAGAAGGGAAAAACCATAAGAAATAAAAAAAAGAGAGAGAAAATAGTATGCTTGTATCCGCATTCAGACTCTATAGTTCTGTCTCTGGATGTGGACAGCATTTTTCATCACAAGTCTTTTGGAATTGTCTTGGATCATTGTATTGTTGAGGAAAGCCAAGTCTATCATAGCTGATCATCACACAATGTTGCTGTTGCTGTGTACAGTGTTCTCCTGGTTCTGTTCACTTCACTCAGTATCAGTTAATGTAATTCTTTCCAGATTTTTCTAAAATCTACCTGCTCATCATTCCTTACAAAACAATAATATCTCATTACATTCATATACCACAAGTTGCTCAGTCATCCCCAATTGATGGGCATCCCCTCAGTTTCCAATTCTTTGTCACTACAAAAAGAGCTGCTATAAATATTTTTGTACATGTCAGTCCTTTTCTTTTTTTTTTTGTGATCTTTTTGTGATACAGACCTAGTAATGATATTGATTGGGTATGCAGTTTTATAGCCTTTTAGCCTAGCAAATTGCTCTCCAGAATGGTTGGATCAGTTCACAACTCCCCAATAATGCATTAGTGTTCCAATTTCCCCACGTCTTAGAGGAGAACTTATTTAAAGAGGGTGATAAACAATAGCAAATGCTACAGAAATCCGCAAGTATGAAGACTGAGAAAAGACCATTGTATGTGGCAATTAAGAGACCACTGGTAACTTTGACAAGAGCAGTTTCAGTTGAGTGATGAAATCGGAAATCAGATTTCAAAGAGTTAACAGTAGGGTAGGAGGAGAGGATGTGGAGGTACTGAATATAGATTGCTTTCTCAAGTAAGAGAAGAGAGGTATAGGACACCAGATAGAGGGAGTATGGATGACTAAGACATGTTTGTAAGCAGAAAGGAAAGAGCCAATATGTAGGAAGAGATTGGAGATCAGAAAATTATTCTAAAAAGTGACTAAAATATCCATACTCAATCAAGACATTCTGCTTCTGGGAATATGCCCCAAGGAAATCAAAGATTGAAACTGAAGTCACAAATATATATAATATTCAATTTTTGTGAAAGTAAAGAATTGGAAAACAAAATAGATGCCCATCAATTGGAAAATGACTAAATTTTGATACATAAAAATATTACTGTATCTTAAAAAGTAATAGATATAGTGAATCTAGAGAAGCATTGGAAGACTTACAGAGTAAGCTAAGCAAAACTCTCACACATTGACTGAAAAATGTAAATAAAAAGAACAAAAATATCAAAATTAAATTGAATATTGTTTAATTAAAATGACTAAGCTTGGCCTCAGAAAAGACTTGAGAAAATGCACTTCTCTCTCTTCTTTACAGAGGAGGGAACACTGCATATACATATTTTCATATAAAGTTAATGTGTTGGTTGGTCTTACCAAACTACTTTTCTTTCTTTCTTATTCTTTGTACAAAGGATAGTTCACTGAATAGGGAAGGAGAGAAGGGATAGAATCAGAAATAGAACTGATGTGAAAACAAAATATATCAATTAAATGTTTTTTTTTTCTAAAAAAAAGTTATAGAGGCCTGAACTATGATGGTGGGTTTGTCAGTGAAAAGATGGGAATAGGTCTGAGTGTCGTCCTGGGCTTAGAACTAATAAAACTTTGTACCAGATTGGATTATAAGGCATGAGGGAGAGTAAAGATTAAGGATGATTCCAATTTTGTGAACCAGGGTGACTAGAAGGATGATTTAACCTTAACAAAATGGAGAAGTTTGGAAAACAAGTATTTTAGTAGGTAAAATAATGACTTCTGTTCTAGACATATTGAGTTTGAGATATCTGTATAACATCTAGTTACAAATGTTCAATATACAGTTGGTAATGAGGAACTCAAGGTCAGGAAAGGGACATGGTTGGATACATAGAGCTATATGAGACATCTATATAGAATTATCTGCAAAGAGAAGATAATTAATTTAACCCATGGGTGTTGTTTAGATCATCTTCAAAAAGATATTATGAGAAGATAAAAACAAGTAGGATAGATACACCTACAATTAGAAGGTGAAGCATAATGATGGTATAAAAGTTCATTGGCCACTGATCACAGAATTATCTTTGTTCAAAGCCGTGAGCTTTTGGGAAACCTTCCATGACCAATGTATATTCTATTCTTTTTAGAAACTCAACAGAGTCTAAATGAAATGGTGCTGACTTTTTTGTTTTACATTTAATTAGCTTACTAACTTTCAAAGTTCACTACTCCAGTGGGATGCCAGGATTCATCTCAGAGTCTTATTAGGAAAGAAAGACAGCTGCTACGCTATGCTTAAATTGGATATTCTGAATTTTCTACTACCGTCTAATTTCCCCACTCTGATAAGGAAGTCTATGAACAAATTTCTGTTTTCTCAGCATTCTCAGTGCTGGATACACCATCATCTCAGGATTCCTTCTATGACCCAATGTCCTTTAAACAAGTAGAATCAGGGTTGTTTATAATTGATCTGCAGATGTGAGAGATTGGCCTACCTTGCACTCTCTCAGTGGTTTGAGAAGGTCAAGTTGATGAAAAAGAGAATTTCAGTAGTTTGTCTATTAAAAAAATGAGATAAAGGACAATGTCTTGAGGGAGTGCCAGGGTCAAATTAAGTTTTTTTTTATTATTGGTTTGTTTGTTTCAGAATGGGGAAGACAACATTTTTTTTTTTTTTTATGCACTGTGGGGAAAGAGACAGTGGATAAGGAGAGTTTGAAGATGAGAGGCATGGGGTAGAAATAGCCTTGAGAAGAAAGTAGCCTTCTTCTTCCTTTAAAGTATTTGGGGATGGGGAATGAGTGAACAAGACCTCAGTACAAGCATGCTTTGATGTGAATGAAAGGTGCTTTCGTTCTAAACCAATTAATAAAGATAATTGAGCAATACCCACAGCCATTTCTCTATGAACAGGAGATTAGTTGATTTTATTTTAATCCAAGTAACCCTACCTCCCTTAATCTAGGGAGGAATGGGTTTTCAGCTGTCATAGAATCCAGATGTCAGGTGCTGATCTGTCACTGAGTGTTTTATTATAAGACCTTTATTGCCTTTGGGGAGAGGGCTTCAATTTCTCAACATGCTTTTACCTCTTGCTGCCAGCTTTGTCTTACATTTCACAGGCTGTCAGTTAGCTGACTGACAAGCTTGGGAGTACAGAATTTTTAGATACATTAATGTATTTGTAATGTGTATTGGAGACAGTGGTTCTTCAAGACATTTTGCAATAAAACTCTCAAGCCAGCTAAGGACCTAATGTGAAGTCTGAAGTACAATTAAGTATAAAAATTTTCAACAGAATGGAATGGACTTTGAGAGACAAGTATTTACTAAACATTTACTATGTGTCAAAAACTGTGCTAAGCACTCTATGAATATTTTCTCATTTGTTCCTCACAACAGCCCTGAAAGGTATTATTATTATCCTTATTTTATACTTGAGGAAACTGAGTCAGACATAAGTTAAGTGACTGTCCAGGGTTATACAGCTAGTAAGGATCAGAGGCCAGATTTGACCTCGGATCTTGACTCCAGGCCCAATACTTTATCTACCGTACCAACTAGCTGTCTCTTGGTGAACAAAGACCTATTTCTGCAGGGCAGATCACAGAATATTGGAGCTAGAAGGATAATAGAAATAATCTAATCTAATGCCTTCACATAGAGAGGAGAAAAATGAGACTCAGAACAGTGAAATAATGATTTTAAGGTCACATAGATAGTCAGTGACAAGACAAGAACACAAATCTCCTGAACTTCTTTCCAGGCATGTTTCCACTCCATCAACCAATCCTCTCTCAAAGCTAGCTATTTAGAACAAGCATATTAATAATAATGTATATTTGTTTATTTAATATTTATGAGATTTCCTTACAATAACACTTCATGGTAGATAATACATTTTACAGATTAGGAAACTGAGACCAAAAATCAGGAAATTAAGACAGAGAAATAGAATGGAGTGTTCAGGATCAAACAACTAGTAAGACAAAATCGTGATTCAAACCCAAACTTTTTGTTTAAGATTCAACTTTTTCTACTACTCCATGTTATAAGGGCTGCAAAGGAGTAGATATTAAGAATGTGTTTCTTCCAAATGGCCTTGAAGTGTATTTTGGACTCAAACCCAGTTTAATAAATGAATATATCCTCTCTCCAATGGGTTTGTGCTGCTGTGATATCAACTGGTATCTGATTTTATATTTTTGTAGACCTGGCTCTGAAGTCTAACAAGAAAGTATTCAATTCATTCCAATTCAGTAAACATGAATGAAGTACCTATTCTGAGCAAAACTCTATGCTAAACTTCGGAGAGAAAGAGAAGGACCTTGCCCTTCAGGAGCTTACATTCAATTTGTAGATAAAATATGCATATAAATAAGTAAGGTGGTACAGTGGATAGAACACTATCCCTGGAGTCAGGAGGGCTTGACTTCAAACCCTGCCTGAGACACTTATCAGATGTTTGACCCTGGGCAAGTCACTTAACCCCATTTGCCTCAGTTTCCTTATCTGTAAAATAAGTTGGAGAAGGAAATGGCAAATTATTCCAGTATCTTTGCCAAAATGGAGTCACCAAAAGATGGACACAACTGAACAATAAAAAAAATAAGTAAATACAAGATAGTTTGCAAAGGGAACTGCAAAAGATGAATGAAATTAGAGGGATTAGAAAAGACTTCATTAAGGAAGGCTGCACCTGAACTGAGCCCTAAGGAAAACTAAGAAGTCAATGTAACTGATTTCTATTTGAGCATTTCTGGCCTTTATCAGACTTCATTCTTGGTGGGCCTTGTGATCACAATAATTGAGACAAGTAATTATACAGCAAAAAGAGCTAATTGCAAAAATATTTTGCAGGTTATTGTTTAGTACAATTGTTAATATCTAGTTACTGTAAGGTGATACATTTCCTAGAAATTATTGGAACATTCTGTATATTGTTCCAGACCAGTGTCAACTAGGTGACACAGTGAATAGAGTGGAGCCTGCAGTCAGGAAAACCTAAGTTCAAATCTAGCCTCAGACATTTCCTAGTTGTGTGACCCTGGGCAAGTCACTTAACCTCTGCTTGCTTCAGTTTCCTCATCTATAAAATGGAGATAATAATGGCACCTACCTCCCAGGGCTGGTGTGAGCATCAATTAAGATGATAATTGTAAAGTGCTTAGCACAGTGCCTGGCACATAGTAAGTGCTATGTAGAAGTTAGCTATAATTAAGCATGTCTATATTTCCTAACATGCTGTTGTTGTTTTTGGCACCCATTTCTGTTTGGAAAGGATTTTTGTGGACTGAAAGGCTTGCTGTTTTCTTTTGGTCTCTTTGCTGTGGCAATTAATTTACATTGGTTAAACTGTGCAAAAACATTATAATTAATATCAAAGTCATTTTTTGATGCATTTCTTGTTCTGATTATCAAATCCTCATTTAAATAGTGCAACATTGAGTCATTATAGTTATATGCCTTATTTTCCCATGCTTTCTTCTTGCTTTTTAGTAATTCCAGTCAGTTCTGACAATTCAATACTCTGACAGAGGATTCAGAGATAACATACAGCAATAATGTTTATTAAATGTTTATCATTGTGAATAGCAAATAGCACATTAATAACAATTCATTTCTTTTAAAATAGAATAGATTTTGTTTTGTGTGATCATATACATGGATTTCTTCACCCTGTTCAGGCTCTCACAATTATTTTCTAAAAAAGTATTTATGATGAGAAGGCATGAGGGCTAGCTTGCCTCACCTTATAGCTACTCCATTTCTGGAGGCATGACTCCTTCACTCATAGCATCCAGTGGAAGACCATGACACAGAGAGAGGCACCTTGATCTCAAGAAATAGATCTTAGTCTTTATTCTTTATGTCAGTCTTCCCCCACCCCCCAGACCTCCACCATTTTACATGAAAGTTTTGGATTCTACAGTTTTTTAATTTCTAAATGGTTAGGAGAAGACTCAAGTGTACCAGTATTCCAGGCCAGTTTTTGTAACCAGCCCAGCACTAATACTTTAAGAAGCAAGCAGCGACCCTCAGGATGGCCCAGTCCAGTGATAACTGAGACCAGGACTAATCCAGCAGCAATGCCATCTTTCAAACCAATGCTATGTAAGAATTGAACTAAGTTGAGACTACTCCCCACAGAGACCAAGATGCTGGAGGGAAAATTATTCTCCTGAGATATGCAGGAAAACGTCTGTACTTTGCTCTTGTTTATATCTTCAAAGTAAATATCCCTAAGTAAAAGCTTCACACACACACAAACACTATATATATATATATATATATATATATATATATATATATATATATATGTATACATACATACATATATAGATTGAGATAGATAGATAGAGATAGATACATGAAATTTCTGTCTAGTTTACAGGTTTCTGTTCTCATTTTTTCTCAACTCTGATTTTTCATATATTTTGCTCCATTCTAATCTTTTTTTAAACCTTTGCATTGCAACCAAATATCAACATGTTTGCTAACTTAATTTGGAGGACTTCATAAATACTTCATAGAATTTCTCTTCTTCTTCATCCAAAGTAACTGATGCCAATACAAAAATGTATTCTTTCTTATGGTAGTCTTTTCTGCAAATTCTTATCATTAGTACTGGAAGACATGATGGCCAAATATAAACTGGTTTGTAAAATACTATAAAGAAGCATGGTTGACATTTATGAGCAGTATTGTCTCATAAAACAGAGAGAAATAGGGGGAGGTAAAATCAGTTTAAACAAAGTTCTGTGTGGTTGGAGAAATGTCTACAAGAGTTCTCTGCCATATAGAGTAATAGTTCTTTTTCTTAAAAGATATTGAGATATCAGACTTCTGGAGGCAGAGCCAAGATGGCAGAGAAGATGAAGCACTCAGCTGAGCTCCCCCAATGTTCCCCTCCATACAACTTTAAAATAATACTTCAAATCAAATTCTGTAGTGGCTGAGCCAACACAAGTTCAGGGCAAAATGTTCTTCTAGTCCAAGACAACTTAGGAAGTCAGAATAGAAAGTTGAACTTTTTTCCCAGAATGTGGGGTGGAGGGGTACTGTCTTAAGTTCCAGGCTTTTCTGCACTGCTGTTTTCATAGCTATTTCTGGGGGTTTGGAAGTTCTTGGTGCTTCCAAGGTGGTGTAATTTGGGAACAAAGTTCAACTTTAACATAAAGTTCAAAGTCAATAAATGGGCTGAAAAAATGAGCAAATAACAACAATAAAAAGAACCTGGCCATAAAAAGCTACAATGGTAACAGGGAAGATCACAACACAAACTCAAACAGCTACAAGCAAAACCCCAAAGAAAAAAGGCAAATTGGACAAAACCCAAAAAGAATTCTTGGAAAAGCTAAAAAAAATTATTTTCATAATCAGAGTGGTAGAGGAAAAATTAGGTACAGAAATGAGAATGAAGGAAGAAAATTATGGAAAGACAAAAATAGGTTGGTTTAAAAAAGGGGAGGGGTGGGAGGTTGGCTGGGACAGCCCACTGTGATGGGAGCCCAGGGCATAAATGGCTGTGGCTGTGGCTGCAGCAGCAGTAGCACCTACAGTGGCTGAGGCCCTGGTGGCTGGGTACTGGACACACTGCTGGCCCAATAGAGTGGGGTTGAGTGCAGAGGGGCCCTTGGCACGGCTGCTTTTCCTTAGCCTCACCCCTTCGGCCAGTGCCACCACCGATGTCCCTGCCACCAACGTGAGCAATGGCAGCCCCAACTCGATATATTCATATGAGTACTTTGTCCAGAGCCCCCAGAAGTTGTTCCTTTACAGCTGGCATGGTAGCACCAAGCTCTACCACTTCTGGGTGCCTTCTGACAAAATACTGCTCCACTGACTGCTGCAGGCATTCAAGGGCCCAGGTTCTGAGTGCACAAATGTGGAGATCACCATCCACTTCTGTTATGGTGCTCCTCCAGTCATCCACCCTCTGGGCACCAAGTTCCCAGTCAACACCACAGTCTGACCCTCATTTTCTATAAAGCTAATACACAATAACATTACTATCAATGTTCCCAGCTCTGCACCTGGCTACTGGTTCATCGCAGCCCTCTTGCCCCACTCACCCCAGAAAATAGAAGTAAAGAGTGTGGCCACCCCCTGTACCTACATCTTCCAGCCAGACATGCTGGTGCTACGACTGATTGACTGATGTTACCATTCTACAGCCTGACACACCCCTCTTGCTGACCCTCTCTGGCTCCCAGTTGAGGCATCTCAAGGTCTTCATCCCCAAGTATACCTTCAACTAGAGCTGAAGAGCTGTGTGTCTAATGGTAGCCAGGTCTACCTAGTATGCCTCAGTGTTGGGCCCCACACCCTGCCCCAATCCTTTCAGAAGGTCTTCAGCTGTACAGACCAGCATGAGCCCTGCCTCCTGTACCTACCTGCACCCTGCTGGGACACATGGCTACAGATGACAACTGAGGGCAAGGCACAACCCAACGTCAGCATGACCTTCGACGCTGTTGCCTCCTTCATAGAGTGCCAGCCAGGGGGTCTGGGACCCTTGGTTGTCTCCTACATCATCCTGAACCAGAGTGTCAACACATCAGCATCCTCCCTGTCCATGTGGTGAAGCCCTTGGTACCTTGGCAAGAGGATGAATGTAGGCAACAGCCCCTTTTCCCCTGTCAGGGACTTCCGAAATGACTCTGAGGGTCTTCTGCCTCCTCAACTACATGGTTATTTGAGAGCAGCTGGATGTGGTTTCCATATGGAGTTATGAAGAGTCAGACCCAACTGAAACTGAACAACAACAAGGTATAGCAGGGGCTGTAAGTTAATCATTGCTCAAGCCCAGGTCCAGGGATACCATATCCCTATAGCTCCCTGATCTGTCAATATTGCTAATAAACATATGTTATTTTCAACCAGCTCCTTTCTTTGTGTACTTTTCTTTTTCTCTTGCTCTCATCAATACCCAAACATAAATTGTCAAGAAATCTTGACTTAGACCATCAGCTATTGCCCGGGAGTGGGCAAAGTATTATCTATAGTTGCATCTACATTACAAATCTTTTCTTAGAGAAAATAGAGAGAAAGGGCTGGGAAGCAGACACTCAAGACCCAACATCAAGGATACTTTTCTTTTCTTTTCTTTCTTTCTTTCTTTCTTTTTTTTTTTTTTTGAGAGCTGGGGCAAGGTTTCCTGCTTACCTGATCCCTGATACAGTTTCCTCAACCTCATGCTCCTTGGTTTCCCTCCTTCTCCCCACTGCCCCAGACATAAGCAGCAAAAAGAAGAACACTTAAGAGTCACACAAGAAAGAAACATTGGAACTTACTTGGGTGAAAATCTAAGACTTCAAAATATTTGATCACAACTGGTTCACTATACCACACTAAAATATAAAGAATATGTTCCTGTTATTTTCCCTTACCCAGAAACTCTCTGGAACCTTTCCTTTGAAAAATTTTCAGCATATAAAAAAACAATTTTCTCATCACTCATGGAAGTGAATCCAAATCTTCAGAAGCAGTGTGGGGTCCAATAGATAGAAGATGATTTTGGAGTCAGAGAACCTGAATTCAAATCCCACCTCTGACATTATGTCCTGTGAGACCTTGGGCAAGATTCTTCATTTTCCTCAAATGTGAAATGAGAAAATTGGAAAAGTTGGCCTCTAAGGTATCTTCTAGATCTATGATTATATGAATAAGTTAAAATTTGTATTAAACTTTTATAAGAATTAACAGATCCAGCAACTCATTAACTTTGTCTCGCTGAAGTACTAAAAAGCACAGTCATTAAAAGTATGCAAGGTTTGTCAGGATTGTCATTGAATGGATTCTCGGTCAGGAGCTGATCAGAAGGGATGGGCTTCCAAGCTAAAAACTTTGTAACACAAATAGCTGCTTAGATTAGTATATTTGTTGGAGACTACATCCAGTGGATTTCTTTTTTTAAATAAGCAAATGAAAGGCAAATCTGAAAATGGGGTTTCAGTGGGTAGTTGAAGAAATCATGTCGTGAAATTTCCCTCAGATGCAGATGTGCATCATTTCTTATGGGATTTTGTTGTCATGACAACAAGGTTTTCAAGAGTATTTTCAGTTTCTATAGTTAAAATAGTATCACACAAAAAGATTTTCTTCAATGTGAACAGGTGAGTGTTAATTATTACATTTGAATAATAACATGGTTTAGAATCATTCCCTGACTTTTTCATATTCTCATACTTGAAATAAAGAGACAACACTAAATTCTTTTGGAAAGGAAGATCATTTCCTAATAAATATTTTTCCCTCAAATAAGGGGGGAAATATCTTATTTTAAAGGCCCGAAAATAAATTAATTTTTGATGATGACCATTAGATCAAATGATAGTTGATAATGGAGAAGTGATTTTGATATCTGTTATCATATAAAGTGATGGTTTTGAAGTTATATCTCTTTTGTACAGATGAATTTGATAGGTTTCTGTTAGCTAAAAACAGTAAAAAGTTTAGGAAAAACAGGAAACCATTATTTCCAATGTTATTATAATATACATTAGATAGGTCCTTTTTTCTTAGTTGAAAATCTCATTAGTTGGAGGGAAAAAAAAAACCTGGCAATCTTCCTCCCTACCCCCTCCTTTTATATGTAGTTGTAAAATCAATGCCAACTTTACTTCTCTGTTAATTTTGACTACAAAAACACAGATTGGTTTGGGGCCATGCTTTCCCTAGGAGTAATTTGTCTACTGTAAGCACCTATTTCTGAGAAACAGGAATAGATACTGTTACTTGTTTTACCATAGAAACTCGTTACTGGTTTTTAAAGGTGTTTTGTTAGGACCTATATTTGCTGACAGAAAATTTTCTTCTCCATAGCTGAGCAGCAGTTACTTTATGACATTTAAAGTACTCTAACCTAGATTTTTATATGCATACTTGCAGTTTCTGATGCCTCTTTTCTCCATGTTATTTCCAGACTCTGCTTCCTGCCTCCAGGGATGACATAACACTTTCCCCTAATATCACCATTACCAAACTTAGAATAGAATCTTAAAAAAAAGAAAAAAAAAGTTGATCTGGCCACATTTGCCAATTAGAATATTATAATCAACATTGTCAAAGTCTAATTGCAGTTTAAACAATATGAAGGCTCAAAATCCTTAGAATATTAACTAGACAACAAGAACTCTGCCCCTCATGGGATCTTAGAAGTGGTATGGTGTATAGCACTTGGGGTCCTCCTTCTGGATGCTGCCAGAACCGTTGCATTCAGGTGTAATCATCTATTTTAATCTAGAGCTCACAAGCCCCCATTTCCACTAAGTTTCCCTGAGTGCGCCAGAATAAAACACATGACATTGTAATAAAGAAAAGGAAATTTACTTAGATGGAATGCAACTAAACAATAAGAAATTAAATCAAACAGAATATGCATTCACTAGTTATTTTTAAAGGCTACCACCTCCTTGCCTTAAGGTCCTGGAGGTTGAGAGTCTACTTCTCCTCCCTACCCCATATCTTTAACACAAGACAAGAAGGTCAAAGACATCTTTGCTCATTTTTGGGTCCGTTAAAAAAATAAAGTTAGCAGTTGATTTCATCGGGATGCTGAGTCTCCTTTTTATTGCCTTTGATTTGTTGGCTTCTCAATAAGGCACTACAGGCTAAGGAATGGCCTCTTTAGCTAATGAAAAAAAAACCAAACCAAAAACTCAATCTAGGGCAGAATACTACCTAAGGAAAGGCACCCTGGTACAGGGGAAAGTGTGATCTTTTTGAAGTCAGAGGACACAAGTTTGTATCCGGGCATTGCTACCTCCCCACCACCTTATGCACAAACCACCTAACATCTGAATCTCAGTTTCCTCCCTATTGAACAAATGCTGGAAGTTTGATCTCTTGAAGGTATTACTTCTCACCACAGGAATGTCAAAGTCTCCCAGCCTGGAAAAAATTGAGAACTGAAGAGAGCTTCATTGCTTCCTCTTGGGAGCTAGAATGGGGAAAACTCTTTTCTCTACTTCTGTCAGGAAGCCCAAGAAACAATATGGCGTAGACACAGCTCCTTATTTCCCCCTGTCTTTCTCTTTATGACTTTGCTGCCCTGATCTTTAGCCTACAACCAGACCCTCCAGAGACATCAATAAAAGTTTTTAAACTGGGAACAAAAAGCACAACATTGGAGTCCACATTACGATAGGTTTGTTACATGGTGAACTCATGCATAATCTATTCATAGCCCTTTGGGAGATTTGGTTCCCGCAGAGAACTTAGCTGTGCCACCAATGTATTTTTCACTCAGAAGTACATAGTACAGTACATTGTGGTTTTTCCATTTCCATTAACATTAGCAGGAGAGGAAGTGTTTAGCATTCAAGATGTCAATAAAGTCACCACTCATTTACTTAGAAGATACCTAATTTATTTTCTATAGTATCACATGTCTTTGATATATTATTATACTTAGTTATCTAATATAACTTACTTTTAAAAGTAATATCTCCCTCTCTGTGATAAGAATTAAAGACAGTTACTTTTTAAAAATGACTTATTTTTATTATCTTGCTATCTTTTTGCTCCCTTGTGGAAGTAGCTCAGTTAACTCATTTTAGGGTTTAGGTTTATAGCATTACAGAAATTATTTATTAGGTGACTATTTGTCTGCCATGGAAAGACATAAGTCAATCCCCTTGAGTCCTGCCCTTGCCTCAAACTCACAATTGCCCAATTTTGGATTGGAATCTTACAACAGAGCCTACATAATGCTCTTACATTTATCTCCTAGCACTTAAAGTACTGGGAATAGCAGTGTTTTCATGAATATGAATGATCTTGAGATAGATGCTCTTATGTCTGAGAAGGATAAAGAAAGGAATGAGGGAAACAAACATTAAGTGCCTACAAGCACTTTACAAATATTATTTCATTTGAACTTTACAACCCTGGGAAGTAAATGCTAGTATAATCCTATTTTATAGTTGAGGAAACAGATTTAAGTGACTTGCCCATAATCACAAAGCCACTGAGTGTCTAAGGCTGGATTTGAACTCATATCTTCCTGTCTCCAACACATTCCTTACTTCTTGAGTTCAGGCCTTGTGCCCTATCCACTGTACCACATAGCTGCCTCTAGACACAGAGCAATGGTTTCTACCTTTAGCAGAAAAGTCCATTACAAAAAAAAAAAAATCATAAGCAGTGTATGCCTCTCCAAGCAAGTCGCCACTGTTCTTTGCAAGCAGAGCTTTGATCATCATTTGTGACAACTACATCTACTTGATAGTGAAGTTACTGTACCTAATGAAGATTAGCTGTGATGAGGAAATTCTTTTCAATCAGTCCCAGAACTTTCATAACCAAGCAGAATCTTTGATACAGATCTGGTGGAGATTGTAAAGGTCATGTAGTTCAAACTACTCATTTTACAGATGAGGAAACTGAGACTCAGATGTTAGGTGGTTTGTGCATAGGTGAGTGAGTGGCAATGCCAGGATACAAATTTGTGTACTCTGGCTTCAAAAAGATCACACTTTCCCCTGTACCAGGGTGCCTTTTCTTAGGGAGCGTTCTGCCCCAGATTGTGGGTTTTTTTGTTGTTGTTTATTTTTTGATGAGGTAAAGAGGCCATTCTCTGTCTCATTTCTTACCTAGCCTTAATCAATGCTCATTTGAATGAGCATTGCCTCAGTTGAACTGAGACCTTTTAAAGACCTTAGCCTAAAAAGGCCAAGGTCTCCCACTGCATCCTGAGTTATCTCCAATCTTCCTGGTCTATATCTCACTGGACCCAGATGGTTCTGGAGGAGAAAGTGAGCCTGGTTACTTTTCATAGCCCTCCCTCACTTAAATCCAATTCATTTGCATGTCATGGCATCACCCCTTGATGGTCCTCTTTGAGAATGAAGGACAAACAACAACGTCTGCTGTGATGTCAGTTAGCTGATAAGCATTTATTAAGCACTATGTGCCTGACACCATGCTACGGATAAAAAGAGGGACAACAGAAAATCTCTGCCCTCATAGAGCTCACAATTTAATGGGGGAGACAACTTACAAACAAATATGTACAAACAAGCTACATGCAGCATAAATAGGAAAAACAGAATTTGTATTACTCTATCATGTCAATCTGCAAATGTTTCTTGATGTTCCTCCCTACAATGTGCAAGGATCTATGCTAGAAGCTGTGGAATATAAAGAATACTTGCTTTCTATTTTACATTTTTAAAAAGAAATAACTTGGGGGAAAGTGCTTTTTATATGTTATTTGATATGCACAATGTCCCAAAAGTCTTAGTGCAGTTTTAATCAGGAAGAATAAGTGAGCTCATCAGAGCCTATGGGAAGCTGGAACAGCCTTATTGATTTCAATATATTTCCTTTGTTTATTTTTAGTCACTAAGTTTTTATTAGGTTTCAAATTCTTCAGAGTTTTATGCAAATGCATTATTCTCTGGTCTAATTGATTGATTAACTATGTAACAATTATTAAGATAACCAGAAATGCAAATTCAAAACATGTTCAAAGTAAAGTTTGTTCTAAAGCTCTCCTTTTGAATTTCAGAATTAATCTTTGTTTACATTTTTATTTCTGTACATACACACAGGCATACTAAAACATAACTAACTCAGATTAATAATATTAGAGCACTATAGAGAACTAAGAGCTTACAAAGTATTTCTTTACAAAAGTCCAAGATAGGTAATGTGATAATTAATATCCCCATTTTACCGCTGAGGAAACTGAACCTCAGATAAATTACCACTGTCACTATCACATAGCTAATAAGTAATAGAGAGAGGACTTGCCAATTCACTTTCAACAAATATTTATTGGGAACCTACCACAGCAGACCAGGGCATCTAGGTGGCATGGTAGATAGAGCACCTAGCCTGGAGTCAGGAAGATCTGAGTTCAAATGTAGTCTAAGACACTTATTAAATGTGTGACACTGGATAAGTCACATAACTTTGTTGCCTGAGTTTCCTCATCTGTAAAATGAGCTAGAGAAGGAAATGGCAAAGCATTCCAGGATCTTTGCCAAGAAAACCCCAAATAAGGTCACAAAGAGGCAGACCAGAATGAAAAATGACTAAACAATAGCATAAAAATATGTAGAACACTCTATTAGACATTAAGAGACAATTAAATAAGATTTGATCCCTCTCTTCACGCATACAATCTAGGATAGACTCCATGCACAAAGTGGTTATACAGTAAAATAATTGTGTATATGTCTGTTTGTGTGTAAGAGAGGTGCAAATTAAGTGCTATATGAAAGCAAGGGTGAGGTGAGGTGAGTATTTTCACTAACTAAGGGAAAAAAGGGGAAAGAATCAGAGTAATTCCATGCAACAAATCCTACTTGTTGTTGTTTAGTTGGGCAGCTAAGTGGCACAGTGAAGAGTGTGCTGCATCTGGCATTAGAAAGATTCCTCTTCACAAGTTCAAATCTGTCCTCAGACACTTAACCCTATTGACCTCACTTTCTTCATCTTTAAAATGAGATGGAAGAGGAAATGGCAAACCACTCTAGCATCTTCACCAAGAAAAGCCCAAATGGGGGCAGGAAAAGTTGGGCATGACTGAACAACCATAACATAGCTATAGAAGAGAGGTTTTAGAGTTGTAAGAGATTTTGGAAATCATATAATTCAGCACTTCATTTTACAGAAGATGAAACATAGCCTGAGAGAGGATATTTGACATCCTAACAGTAATATTATATAACTGAGGCAGAAATTAAACTCAAATTTTGTGTCTTCAGATCCATTGCTCTGCCTCTGAATGTGTGGAAGGAAGCAGTATAAGATAGAAAACAAATAGATTGATGACAAATTATATCTTCATTTGGTAGGCAATAAAGAGCTATTAAATTTCTCTGAGCCCAACAATGAGATAATCAGATCAATGTACAAGGAAGATTCATATGGTAGCAGCAGTCTGATTTTACAACCTTCACAATCTTTCCTCTATAACAGAAGACCTGGGTTTGACCTACAGCTCTGGTAGTCACTGGTTGGATAGCCCAGCTCTGTGATTGGAGGCAAATAAAGTCTCTTGTGCAAGGAAAAGTGAGGAGGCCAGTGTCACTGGACCAATGAGTTTGTGGATGAAGACAAGTTGTAAGAACACTGGAAAAGAGGAGTCATGTTCTGAAAGGCTTTAAATGCCAAAAAGATGACTTTATATTTAATACTGTAGGAAACATGGAACCACTGAAGTTGACAGATTAGGAGAATGTCATGGTCAGACCTGTGCTTTAGGTAGATGACTTTGACAAGTGAATGAAGGATGGACTGGAAAGGGAAGAAGATTGAAGCCAGAAGATGAATCACCAAGTTAATGCAATAGCACAAATGTGAGGTGATGAGGGCCTGCATTAGAGTGGTAGCAGCATCAGAAGAAAGAAATGGTCATGTATAAAAGATGTCACAAAGGTAGTATTGACAGGACTTGACCACTGATTAAATATGGAGAGTGAGAGTGAGAAGTTGAGGATGACATCTAGGTAGGGAGGCTAGGTAGCTCAATAAAGGTTGATTGGAAAATTAGAAAGAGGGGAAGGTTTTGGGGAAAAGATAATGAATTCAGTTTCAGATAAATTGACTTCAAGATGTCCATGTGACATCAATTTTGAAATGTCCAATGAGGAGTTGGAGATGAGATTGGAAGTTGGGAGAGAAGTTTAGGGTTGGGTATGTAAATCTGCATGGAGATGATAATTGAATCCAGAGGAGCTAATGAGATCATCTAGCAAAATGGTGTAGTGAGAAGGCAATCCAGGTCATAGCCTTGGTGGACACCCATGGTTACCAGATGTAAACTAGTTAAAGACTCCACAAAGGAGCCTGAGTAGGAGTGTTCAGACAGATAAGAAGAGAAGTAAGAGAGAACACTATCATTAAAAACTAGAAAAGAGAGTATATGGGGGAGGGAATAATAAGTAGTATAAAAGACTATAGAGAGATCAAGAAAAATGAAGATTGGGAAAAGGCTGTTAGATTTAGCAATTAAGAGATGAGTGATAATTTTGGAAAGGACAGTGTCAGTTTTATGATGACACCTGAATCCAGACTGCAGAGAGTTAAGAAGAGATAATAATTGTCATAATAACTAGGGGAAAGACTACTCTTCATTCATAAAAACTCTGAGTTATAGAATATTTAAAAGTTATATTATTTTAACTGCTAAAGATGTTCCAAGTGTGTATTGGGGGGGTAGATTGGGGGAGGGACTTCTTTACTAACTATATGGCTCATTTAAAACTAGTAGCATCTACGTATAATTAGTGTGCTAGCTATATGTCTTTGTTATTTAGCTAAAATGTGTTTTCTTGAGTGGGTTAAATACTACACTTTTACTCTTATTTATAATATGAATTTGCCTGGAAGATCCTTTATTCATGCATAATGCAAAGTCCACATAGGCATAATAAATTCTGGATGATCATTCAAGACCTAGTTAATGACATTTTTACTGAATGTGGGCATGGATACATTATTTTAACTGCATTCCTGCCATTCATTTATGAAGATGCTGCTGACGGTTATTGTTATATGTGGATTTGTGGCTGTGGCTGGAAAGATCAATACACAATTAGAAGTCCTTACCACAGTGCAAACCCATAAGGACTGACTGTCAACTTATGGCTGTAGCCTTCAACTACAATAATTTTTTTTTGGAGTTATATTTATAAACCTCTTAAAATCTGGAATTTGCCAAAATTTCTCAATCAGAATCTTGTATTTCAGATATTTATGCTGAAGAAAGCATTTTGAAATAGCAATGGCCTATCGAAAAACATTAGTTATGCTTTGATGAATAAGTGGGTCATGGAGAGAAATTGATATACAACTTCTGTTAACACCAAACTGTTTAATATCACAATGAGTAAAGCTTGCTTTGTGCCAAAAATGAGATCTATGTCAAAGATCATGACTGGCCAAACACCATCCTTATGCCTGTTGCATGACACCATTATAACTAGGGAAACCATTCCACAAAGTTGTAAAAATTTTCCTTTTTTCTCTACTTCTCTCCATCATACATTTTATGTTCTCTTTTTCTACCTCTTAAAGCAGCCAGTGCTTTTAAGTCCTATTTCTAATTCATCCTACCAAAACTTGTTTTTGAGAAAGCTGAAAATGAACAAAACATGCTAGCTGTATTTAGAGCAAGAATGAATGAGAGAGAGAGAGCTAGACCCACTGCTTGGAGCAGATGGTTTAGCATTAATAGAGAATAGAGACAAAATACAGCTCTTCTGTTTGGCTGCAGAGGCTGAACTAATAACCATGGATAGGAAGCTGCCAAGAGATTTAGGTTCAATATAAGGAAAATATTTTAAGAGGAAGCAGTACATTGTGTATAAAAAGTTGGTCCCAGAGTCGGGATGATTTGGATTTAAATTCTGCTTCTGACACTTACTGGTGGAGTGACCCTTGGGCAAGTTACTTAAACTCTCAGTGACCCAGGAAGCTCTTTAAGACTTCATGCTACTGTAGAGTTGTTGCTCTGTATTGATAGAGGAAGTTCCTCACCTGGTACTCCCTATCCTGATGAAGCAATACTAATACTAACAGTAATGATGATAATAATGATAATAACTGATGATAGTCATTCTTAACAATTAGAGATCTACAAAAGTTGAATTGGTTGCTCTCATATTAGCGGGCTGTGATTATTGGAAGCCTTAAGGAGGAATTTGATGATAGTTTGATGGTCATGTTATAGAGCATTATTTCTCCAAGTTTACAGAATCCCTTTGCATGCTTCAAAATTATTCAGGAAATCAAAAAGTTGTTGTTCAGGGTCATGTCAATCGATATTTACTTTATTAAAATTAAAATCTCTTTGCATTATTTTGAAATAATTTTGAACTCCTGGGCCCCCTGAAAAGGTCTCAGGGACCACCACATCCCCAGACCACACTTTGAGAAACATTATTATAGAAGATATTCTTGTTGAGATACTGATTAGAATTGGTGACTGACAATTTCTGTTCCAACTCTTTGATTCTATAAAATTCAACTCATATTTTGCTTTAGCCTACAGTTCTACTTCGATGTCTTTCATGATTTTTGGTTACCCTGTATTCTCAAATATAATTGCAATTTAATAAAACCTCTGGCTCCTCCTACCAACTTGAAAAGATTTTGAATTGGGTCCCTGCAATGAATTATTTATCTGTTGTCCAAAGTCCAGCCTAGTTGTATAGAGAAACTCAGAATGGTTTAGTCACAAAGTGATAGATTTTAGCCATAATATTTCATGAACACTTACTTTAAAAGATTATGATGGAGGGAGTAGCTACAATTACATGATTACAGATTCTTGAAACATTAACTAATTTGTTCCCAACTTTACAAATAAAAATTATCTTCAAATGGGAAAGGAGAAAGCAAAGGTACTGAAGAATGATTTTCATTCCTATATATATATATATATATATGTATGTATAAGATAGCAAAAAAGAGTATCTATTTAGTTAAAATAGTCAAATTCTATTCCATGCTATTGACAAACTCTCATATGTGATTGCAGAGCTACTCTCAGTAATCTGTGAGAGTTCATGTTAAAAGAAAAAAGTGTCAGAAGACTTCAGATGACCAAAAATAATCCAGATATATGAAAAAGAGAAAGGAAATATCTGGAAGTTAGGTAAATTTGACATTGATTCCTAGCAAAATTCTAGAAAATATTTTAGACATCTAGAAGACATTTTAGACATGAGAAAGCAGAGACATCTGGCTTCTCTAGAAAGGTTTTCTAGGTTTTCTAGAAAACTCTGATGTCACATCACATAGGTGGACACCTACTTTGGCTTAGCAAAAGACAGTCTCCCAACCGTGGAAGTCTACATTTTTTTTGTGGAATTAATGATTCACAGAGTCACTGTAGGCTAGATTCTCCACGGCAGAGATGACTTTTTGTTCTATACAGTATTTCTGGCTAATGCTTTAAGACTTCCCATCTCCTTCCCAAACACACCCATAAAGGTCTAATTCATTGTGCAGAATCTCTTAGCACTAGACATTTCATTGCAATCCTTTAAAAAATGAACAGTATGCTTTTCCTTTTAAATAAATTTTACATTTTGAATGCTAAATTAATGTAGTTCAGAGAAGACTAGTTTTCTTTACTGAAGGAGAGAGTTGCTAACTATACTGCTATTTCAGTTTTTTTTTTTTACATTTCATCTACATGTGTTATAATTTAGGGTACAAACATAGTTCAAGATAAGTCAACATTTAGGAAAGATTTAAAGGGCAGAAGGATATTCTGATAAATACAGTAGAGAGAAGAATAATAATCTTTTCTGTTCAATACTCATAAGGATAACTGAATCTTGAGATCTGGTCATAGGACCAAAAAATTATTGATTTAGAATAAGAGAGGAAATTAGAATACATTTAGCCTAACTCTCAGACCCATGATGTTTAAGAGACTTGTATCTGAACCTAGGTCTTCTGGTCTATTACTCTTTCCACTGAACTATACTTCCAGTAATGGCACACTTAAAAAAGATAAGAGGTCATCCATCCTGCATAGATTGCCAGATTCCCCAAGCTGATCAGTCTGAAGACTCTTGGAAGTCAATTGCTAGCTTTTACATATTAGGTTCCTTTGCACTATATTAATAATCCCCTCAGGTAAGTCGCAGAACAGAAATTCCTTATTGTATACTGTCTCCGGAAAGGTATTTATCATGACTTAGCTTGGACCTAGAGGAGCAAGGTAGGATGCTTGCAACTTCAACCATTGTCCATTTTCTGGCACTCAGAAAAAATTATATGTCTTGTTATCCCACACTCACAGGGCTGGAATGTTTAAGGGCCCTGAAGGTAAGCACCAACTTTAATCAAAAGTCAAGGGAGGAACTGAGTGGAAAGTATCTAAGATTAAGATCACAGAGAGTCAGGAGGAAAGAAGCAGGAAGATGGCTTGAGGCTGCTGAGAGGAAAACGATAGAACTTAGTAGTAATGTGTTGGTAAGTAATGTGCTCCATGTGTATTCTATACACCAATAGAGAACATTTATTATAGTTAATTAAGCATCAGCATTGTATTAAATGCTACATATAAAATAGTGACACATATTTCCTGCTGAGTTGGCTTAATGCTAAAATCTGGGCAGAGAAGAAACAAACACAGGAAAAAAGATGGGAACTATCTCAAAGCTTTCAGAGGAACCTCTAATTTTTTGTCATGAGTCATAATCAACAGTAATTAAATGTGACAAAATTGAAACATGAACATAGCATAAGTCAAATTTTTTCCTAAAAATGTCTCCAAGTCATGAATGTGAGGATTTTTTTTCTCCATTTTAGCTAAATGAAAGAGCCTTCTCATATAGAAGTGGTCTCCTGGGAACCTGCTGTTCTATAGAGGAGAAAAGATAATTATCTCTACAGTGACCAGAGGAGCACCTTTCTTATCTTTCTTACATCATTCTCTCATCATATTGTTTCCTTTGCATATTTCCAGGGCAGTTCCAATTTATTACTGTAGTTTTTGTTCTTTTGTAAACTCCTCTGTGACCCTGTTTTCATATAAAACCTAAAACCTGGTAATAGCATGGAAAGGAATAAAGATGAAGATTTGTGTTTATTGGCAGCATTGATAAGTAATTAGAGATTATATAGCTATTGGGATACTTACTGAGATAGATGCTTAATTTCATGAGTGTGAGTGCTTCTTTTCAAGATCACACTCTTTCCATGTCTTCTCATCCAGTGCAGTACCTGTGCAAGTATTTCCACATATCCTGTTTAAAGGAAGATCACCCCATATTTCAGATGCTGCCCTTTTGAACTTTAATGTCTCTGTGATGAAAAGATGACACTCAGGCTGTCCATCTATTATCTGTCATTCTCCTAGCATGAGCAAGCAATCGCCTTTTGTAGTCATATATGCCCTTGATAACATATTTTATACCAATTCTGATATGCAAGTCATATTGGTTTATATTCTACAGCCTGTTTAAAGTCTATTATACATATTTCCATTTTCCTTAAGGTTACTTCTAATTTTGATAATTATAAAATTATAGAGTCTCATATTTTGCAGCCAAATAGCATCATTAGAAAGATTCTGGTATTTAGGATGGGCTATTACAGTAACATTTTATGATCACTGAAAGCACTACATTATTTCTCAAATGTTACTGAGCTCTACTTTTCAACTTCTACTTAATTTTGGACCACAGCTTATTAACTTCTTTCGAAGGATGTCTGTCCAAGATATATGGAATAATTGAGTGGATTTAACTGACAGGTAGGTTATTTAGCTACATGTCATGGTCTGGGAATGGCATGTTTTTCATCTGCATTGTTTTTCCAACATACATAGTTAGACCAATAACTTTTGAATTTCTGTAGTTTTCATTGAAAAGATTTTTTAGTATTCTTAGTATGCAATTAAAAAAAATAACATCTGTGAAGAAAAACAGTGAAGAGCCTTGCCATCAATAGAGAATTCTTTTTTTGTTCATTTTAACTCTGAGAAGGATGTCTTCCATGACACCAGCAAACATTGCTAGTTTTTTTTTTTACTCCTTTTCTAAACTTTGTTTGATGTGACAATTCAACATATCATTACATTTCTTGTTAAGGCTTGCATAGTTTATTTTAATTTTTCCCTCAAATAAATTAATATTTTTTTTAATTTTGAGTTCCAAATTCTTTTTCTCCTTTCAACCCTTTCCCCCTCCTTGAGAAAGCAAGAAATCTGATACAGATTATACATGTCCAATAGTGCAAAACATATTTCCATATTAGCCATGTTGCAAAAAAAAGCACAGATAAAAAATCCACTAAACAAACCAGTTATGTAGTGAAAGAAAACAGTGACCAAAAAGATAAAAACAGAAGAAAAATGTATGCTTTCACCTGCATTTGGACTCCAACAATTCTTTCTCTACAGTTGTTATCAGTTTTCATCATAAGCCCTTCACTTGTGTTAGATTATTGTGTTGCTTGGAATAGCTAGGTCATTCACACTTGAACATTGTACAATATTGCTTTTACTGTGTACAATGTTCTCCTGGTTCTGCTCACTTCACTTTGCATCATTTTTATGTCTCCCTTGTTTTTTCTCAAACCATCCTGTTCATTTTACAATAGTATTCCATTACATTCATATACCACAACTTGTTCAGCCATTCCCCAATTGATGGGCATCCCCTCAATTTCCTATTACTTGCCACTACAAAAAGAACTGCTATAAATATCTGAGTACAGATAGGTCCTTTTCCTTTTTTCTTTGATCTCTTTTGGATACAGACCTAATGCTGTATTTCTGGGTCAAAGGGTATGCACTGTTTTATAGCCCTTTGGACATAGTTCCAAATTGCTCTCTAGAATATTTAGATCCGTATACAACTTGTGCATTAGTTTCCCACCTTTTCCACATACCCTCCAACATTTTTCATTTTCCTTTTCTGTCATATTAGACAATCTGATAGGGTTGGTTGCTAAGAGATGTTTGAATTTACATTTCACCAATCAAAGTGATTTAGAAATTATTTTCATAAGATTATAGATATCTTCAATTTCTTCTTCACAAAACTGCTTGTTCATATCTTTTGACCACTTATCAATTGAGGAATGACTCTTTTTTTTTATAAATTTGACTCAATTCTCTATGTATTTAAGAAATGAGGTCTTTATGAGAGAAACTTGAAATGAAAAATTTTCCCCCAGTTTCTTGCTTTTCTTCTAATCTTGGCAGCATTGTTTTTGTTTCTGTTTTTATTTTTAACTTTTTAATTTAATGTAATCAACATTACCCATTTTATATCCTGTAATGCTGCCTAGCTCTAGTTTGGTCAAATTTTTCCCTTATCCATAGATATAAAAGGTAAAATTTTCCATGCTCCCCTAATATGCTTATGATATCACCCTTTATGTCTAATTCATTGTACCCATTTTGACTGGGCATCAACAATTAATATTTCTCCAGTTGTTTAGATCTGATTTTATTTGTTCTTTGACCAACTCATTATTTAACACTAGATATTTTGTTTCCAATTTTTTCTTTTTTAAACATAAATTGATTTATTTTTAGCATTCTTTTATTTTCAAATTTTGAGTTCCAAATTCTCTCTCTCCCTCCAACATCCTTTCCCATCCACTGAGAAGTCAAGCAATATGATAAAATTATACATGTGAAATCAGGCAAAGCATATTTATATGTTAGCCCTATTTCTAAGGGGAAAAAAAGGCAAGAACAAAAAAGTGAGAAAATTTTACTTCAATTTTCACTCAAAATTAATCAGTTCTCTCTCTGGAGGTAAACAGCATTTTTTCATCATGTGCCCTGTGGAATTATTTTGAATCATTGTATTGATCAGAGTAACCATGTTTTTAAAAGTTGGTCATCTTTGAAACATTGCTGTTTTGTGCTCAGTGATCTCCCAGGTTTTCTCACTTCAATTTGCATCAGTTTATGACTTGCCATGTTTTTCTGAAACCACCCCTCTAATTGTTTCCCACAGCACAACAGAAATCAATCACAATCACATGCCACAGCCTGTTCAGCTATTCCCCAATTTTTTGCCACCACAGAAAGAGCTGTGCACAGTTTTATAGCACTTTGTGCCTAGTTAAAAATTGTTCTTCAGAATGGTTGGACCATTTCATTACTCTACCAATAGTTCATTAATGTACCTATTTTCCCTCAACTATTCCAGTGTTTGTTATTTCTGATAGATGTGAGGTGGTACCTCAGAGTAGTTTTTTGAGTATTTTTTTCATATGAGTACAGATAGCTTTGATTTCTTCTTCTAAAAATTACCTGTTCATATCCTTTGACCATTTTCAATTGGGGAATGACTTTTTTTTAATAATTTGACTCAGTTTCATACTCAGTATATAATTGAGAAATGAGGCCTTTGTCAGAGAAATGTGATATATATATATAAATTACATATAATATATGTATGAATATATATATATATCTTAAGATATATATCTGCCCTCCCCTTTATCATTCTCTTGCTCTCTTGTCCCCTTCTCCCCCACTTTTTTTCCTGTAGGGTAAGACAGATTTCCATACCCAATTGAGTATGTATTTTATTCCCTCCTTAAGACAAATTCTATGAGAATAAGATTCACTCATTCCCTCTCACCTTCCCCTGTTTGCCCTCCACTGTAAAAGCCTTTTCTTCTCTGTTTTATATGAGATAATTTACCCCATTCTATCTCTCCCTTTCTCCTTCTTCCAGTATAATCCACTCTCACCCCTTAATTTTATTCTCCAGATATCACCCCTTCATCTTCAACTTACCCTGTGCCCTCTATTTATCTATCTGTCTATCTATCTATCTATCTATCTATCTATCTATCTATCTATCTATCTATCCATCTATTTATACATACATATAATATTTTTCCCTCCAACTACTCTAATACTGACGAAAGACCCATGAGTTACAAATATCATCTTTCCATGCAGAATGTAAACAGTTCAACCTTAATAAGTCCCTTATGATTTCTCTTTCTTGTTTATCTCTTCATGTTTCTCTTGAGACTTATATCTGAAAGTCAAATTTTCTGTTTAGCTCTAGTCTTTTCATCAAGAATGCTTGAAAATCCTCTATTTCACTGAATGACTATTTTTTACCCTGAAGGATTATGCTTAGTTTTGCTGGGTAGGTGATTCTTGGTTGTAATCCTATCTCCTTTGCCCTCCAGAATATTATATTCCAAGCCCTGTGGTCCCTTAATGTAGAAGCTGCTGAATCTTGTGTTATCCTGATTAGGTTTTCACAATACTTGAATTGTTTCTTTCTGGCTGCTTGCAATGTTTTTTCCTTGACCTGGGAACTCTGGAATTTGGCTACAATATTCCTAGGAGTTTTCCTTTGGGGATCTCCTTCAGGAGGAGATCGGTGGATTCTTTCAATTGTTATTTTGCCCTCTGGTTCTAAAATATCAGGGCAATTTTCTTTGATAATTTCTTGAAAGATAATGTCTAGGCTCTTTTTTTGATCATGGCTTTCAGATAGTCCAATAATTTTTAAATTCTCTCTCCTGGATCTATTTTCCAAGTCAGATGTTTTTCCAATGAGTTATTTCACATTGTTTTCTAATTTTTCATTCTTTTGGATTTGTTTTACAGTGTCTTGATTTCTCATAAAGTCACTAGCTTCCAATTGCTCTATTCTAATTTTTAAGGAAGCATTTTCTTCAGTAATCTTTTGGACTTCCTTTTCCATTTGGCCAATTTTGCTTTTTAGGGCATTCTTCTCCTGACTGGCTTTTTGGACCTCTTTTGCCATTTGGATTAGGCTATTTTTCAAGGTATTATTTTCTTCAGTATTTTTTTTGGGTCTCCTTTAGCAAGCTGTTGACTTGTTTTTCATGATTTTCTTGCATCACTCTCAGTTTTTCCTCTATTTTTCTTTCTTGCTTCTCAAAATACTTTTTGAGCTCTTCCATGACTTGGGACCAATTCATATTTTTCTTGGAGGCTTTGGATATAGGAACTTTGACTGTGTTGTCTTCTTCTGGTTATATGTTTTGATCTTCTTAGTTACCAAAGAAAGATTCTATGGTCTGATTCTTTTTGCACTGATTTCTCATGATCCCATCCAATTACTTGAGTTATAAACTCTTTTATTAAGGTAAGAGTCTGCTTCCAATGTGGAGAATGTACTGTCCCAACCTTCAAGGGTTTTGTGCCACTGTTTCCAGAGATACTTCTAGGGACCTGAAAATTTTCATTTCTTCCAAGGTGGTATGATCAAGGGTGAGGTGTTTACTCCTTTCCTGGCCTGTGCTCTGGTCTATGAGTGACCATAAGCACTTTTTTTCTGTCTTGGAACTGTGAGGAGGATTTCCTCTCCACTGCCACTACAAGTTCCACAAGGCCATCACTCTTCCTTGCCCCAGGACTTCCACCCAGTACTGTGACCCAGATCCAAGCAGAGGCAAAGCAAGAGAATCCTGCCTCAGCACCAGCAAAGAAATCTTCCAATCCCCCTCTGATCAGCCACTGGATTTCCCCCTCAGTCTGTAGACCAGAAGCTCAGGAGGCAGCCACAGGCTTGGGGTCATGCTCAGGGAATGGGGCTGGAACCCCACCACGCTTCTCTCTCACCTCCGCAGAAACAGACTTTTCCTACTGACCTTATAAGTTGTCTTTGGTGTTCATGGGTTGAGAAGTCTGGAAACTGCCACAGTTGCCCATGATTCAGTCCTCTGAGGACTGCTTCAGGTTCCCTGAGGCCTGCACACCCATGCCAAACTGAGCTCCTCTCCCACCCTGGTGCGATATACCTTTCTGATCAATCATCCACGTTGTCTTGGGCTGGAAATTTGTTTTACTCTGTTTTTTGGTTGGTTCTGCTGCTTTAGAATTTATTTAGAGCCATTTTTATAAGTATTTGGTGGGGTTTGGGGGAGAGCTCAAGCAAGTCACTGCTTTTACTCCACCATCTTGGCTCCATACCCCCAGTAAGTTATATTTCTATGCACAATTGAGTGTATGTATTATATTCTTTCCTCTTTGAACCAATTCTGATGATGATAAGATTCAAGCATTACCCACCATCCCCTCTTATTTCCCTATTCACTATAAAAGTTTGTGCCTCTTTTATGTGAGAAAATTTTTCCTTTTCTACTTTCTATTGCATTCTTCTTTTTGTTTTCCTTTCTCTTTTTCTGTTTATTTTACCCTCCCTTTTACCTACTCAATATGGTACTTAATTCTCCCTGACTTTCTCCCTCATCCATTCTTTTGTTTTAGAGATATTGATTTTTATACTCCTTTTTATGAAGTATTTGCTTTATTTCACTCCCTTTCTTACTCCTTATTCCTTTTTAAAATTTTCTAGAATATATTTCCAGAAATGTTTATTCTAAATGAAGACAACTACATAAAACAGGAGTATTATGTTACCTGAGTCCACAGGGGGTATAGGAAAAAAATGGGCAGGGCTAGATCTTGCTCTTTCCCCCACCCCCTTCATTACTTATTTCTTTCAACAGCATGCTATTCTTCCTTTGAAAAACCTATTGCCCATCTGTTAACTGAACCTTCATATGATCCCAAGCACATTCTCACTTAGGTAGCAGTTCATAGCAAGATGAATTACTCTGTCTTGTAGAAACTGATCTCCAATAGTATATAATCCATCTCTTTCCCCTCCTCCAGCAGAATTTATTGCCTAACCCTTGCCTCATCCCTGATTGTCTCAGTGGGTTCCTTAGCCATTCCCTTTTCACTAGATATAACTAACACCCACTTCTTCCTCTGTAATCTGTCCCCTGATGTTCTATCCTTAATCTCTCACCACCAGTGAGAAGAAATTGAAATCCTCATAGCCACCTCTTTTCTCAAGACCAGAACTGTCATTACCTGGGTCTTCTTGTCCCACTCTCTCCTCTCTCTACATGAAGGACATTTAAAAATATATTTTTATACCACTTTCAATATTTTCCTACTTTTCTATAACATTTATAGTATCAATTTACTAATGCAAATATGTAATTTTCCCTGAAATACTAATTGACTTTCACCTCTCCTCCTCTTGATTTTCTCTGTTATGGCTTTTATTTTTTTTAATTTTTTGTAATTCATTGATGCTTTATTTAGTTTCTGTCTTTCATTCAGATAATGAGTAATTTTTAAATGAAAGCCAAATAAATAAATACCCTATCCCAAACTTGGAGTTTTTTTCTGGCCCTAGGCAGATTAAAAAAAAATTCAATTTTTAGTCTTTTATTGCTCTCTGAAAATATTTAACTGTTTGCTGTTTTGTCATTTTATAGATTGAACAACCTGCTCACCTCTGGGTTCTTTTGAAGGAATAATTTGAATTTTTCCTATTTGCTAAATGTATTTTACTTGATGCTTAAGATTTAGCTTTGCAGGATTTGATATTTTTAGATTCCAACAAATACACTTTGCTCTTTGGAATAATATATTCCATTGTTTCTTTTAACTGCTTATACATATTGGGTAATACAATGATATTTTGACTGGTTTTCCTTTAAAATAATGTTCCCCTTACTGCTTGAAAACAATAGGTTTTTGATTAACTTATCTGTGATGTCTTTTAGTAAGGTTAATTTGGGATCTGTAATCCTATGTTCCTATGATATGAGCACCTGGAGAAGGAAGCCAGTATAGTGAAAGGCTTCAAGATCATGCCACATGAGGATCAGTTAGAAAAACTGTGATGTTTATCCTGGAAAACAAAAGGCATAGGACAGATATAAAGGCTACCTTCAAGTGTTTGAAGGACTGTCACATGGAAAAGGGAGTTGCCTTAATGATTGTATCTTACTCTCATTGGAATTGGTTCAAAGAGGGAAAAATACACACACACACACACACACACACACACACACATATATTTGTTTGGGCATAGAAATATACTTTTCCCAATTATAAAAATAGGAGGGGAAGGAGGCGGAATAATAATAGGGAAGGTAGATTAAGGAATGCAATGGTTAAAAGCAAAACAGATTTTTCAAGAGGGACAGGAGAGAGAGAGAGAGAGAGAGAGAGAGAGAGAGAGAGAGAGAGAGAGAAGGATAAGCAGAAGAAATATAATGGAGGGAAATGCAAAATTAATAATTATAAAGTGAATGGGATGAACTCACCTATAAAATGGAAGCAGATAACAGAATGGATTAGAAAACAGAATCCAACAATATGTTGTTTCCAAGATACACACTGGAAACAGAAAGACACACATAGAATTACATTTAAAGGTGAGAGCAGGCTCAGATTCTTTTAATCCAGCCATGGGCTCAGATTCTTAAAATCTAGCCAATAGCTCACTAACATTCAGACTCCTTAAGAGCCTGCCCAATATGATGGATGTTCTAATAAAACTTGTCTTTGGCTATAAGAAGCCTTGGGTTGAATTCTTTCAGGCAGAACTCATGTGTTCTGATTTGGGGGTCCCAGCACCCCTTAACCTCTAGAACTCAACATTTTTGTGGCCTTCACAGGGAAACTGCCTAACCCCAGGTTTTTCTCCAGCCAAGACTGGAAGGTATGTAAGCCTCCCCCACCCCCATTCTTGCTCTGCAGTTGGGGTTGCTCTCCAAGCACCAAGGCTTGGAGGTGCTTTTTGGAGACACAGTTACAATGCTGTCTCGTACTCTGCCTGATGCCCTCAGGTTCTTAGTCCAGTGGGTCGGTTCGAGGCCATGGACCTGGGTACACCTTCCACAGCATAGAGGACAAGGACAGATGCCCTATCTGGAAGTGTATGCCCAATTCTGTCAATTCTCTTGGCATTAGGGAATTGGGAAAAAACTGCAGTTGCTTTTTGGTTCCCTGAGACTTATTTACTCCCTTCCCTCTACACCCCTGAATCCTCCTTCATGGAGGTAACAGGGAAAAATTAGAACAGCTAAAAATATCTTGGCAGATTCTGGAGGTTTTGTGATTGATCATTAAGGAACTTTGAAACACCTCCTTACAACCCTGGTCACTCCTTTCTCCCACTCTCTTCCCTTGAGCCAAGAGGGTATCTGTTAACCCCTTTCATAGGAGAAAAATTTCCCCTTCACCTTTGATTTTGCCCTCTTCTGCCTAGGGAAAGGAAAAAGGGGGGAGGGGTAGCAGCTACAGCATGGGCTCCCCTGGCAATGGCCTTGGGCCCCAGGGCAACCTTTGCCAGGAAGCATCACCCAGGTTCAGCACATCCTGCTCAAAGTAATGAAGCTAGCCTTCAAACTTGGGTAAGTACACTCTTTTTAAAGTTGTAGTTTTAACTGTTAATGAGATGTTGATACCTCAAGGCAGGCACTGCTCCACACCTCTTGCCAGCAGTAAGCAGTTTCAGAAATCAAGACCTTCACCCCTTACCCCAAAAGAATTTGGGTCCCATTTGTTTGAGGGGGGAATGATGAGGATGGGATCTAGACCCCAAAAAGGAAAAACCTTGGAGTTTCCCACATGGCCAAATCTTTGGAGTTTACCTGAGGCTATAATCCCATAAACTGGCCTTTCATTGTGGCTACACCCAATCTCCCAATTCTCTTACCCTTAATTTAGCCTAGCCACCATTGTCTTACCTCCCTATGGCCCCAGGCCACTTCCCACCCTTAATCCTATCTAGGTTCCATTTTCCCTTGGTCACAAGGTCCACATCCCTGGAATTGTATTACCTCATAGACTACTTGGCCACTCCTAGATCCCTCCCATAGTCTTTCTATATATAAGGTCCATCCTGTCTCCATTCAGGTGCTCAGATTCTTATAATCTGCCCAATATGACTTATGTTCTAATAAATCTTGTCTATGGCTGAAAAAAAAATAAAGGCAAGAGCTGAATCTACTATGCTTCAGCTAAAGTAAAAAAGGCAGGAGGAGCAATCATGATCTTGGACTAAGAAAAAGCAAAAAAATAGACCTAATTTAAAAATATAATCAGGAAGCTACCTTTTTCCAAAAGGTATCAAAATAATGAAATAATATCAAAAATTTTATAGCAAGTTTCTCTGATAAAGGCCTTATTTCTCCAATATATGTGTTTGTGTGTGTGTGTGTGTGTGTGTGTGTGTGTGTGTGTATGTATGTGTGTATGGAACTTAGTCAAATTTATAAAAATAATAGTCATTCCCCAACTGATAATTGGTGAAAGGATATGAAGATGCAGTTTTCAGAAGTAGAAATCAAAGTTATCTCTAATCATATGAAAAATGCCCTAAATTACTATTGATTTGAGAAATGGAATTTAAAATAACTGCAAGGTACTACTTCACACCTATCAGAAATGACAAATGCTGAAAGGGAATGAAGAAAAATAGGTACATTAAGAAACTCTTGGTGGAGTTTTTAATTGGTTCAGCCATTCTGGAGAACAATTTGGAACTATGCCCAAAGAACTAAAACACTGAGCATACACTTTGATGTAGCAATACCACTACTAGGTTTGTATCCCAAAGAGATCATAAAAATGGGAAAAGCACCCACATGTACAAAAATATTTATAGCAGCTCTTTTTGTGGTTGCAAAGAATTGGAAATCGAGGGGATGCTCAATTGCGGTATGCCTGAACAAGTTGTAGCATATGATTGTAATGAAATACTATTGTGCTTCAAGGAATGTCCAGGTGGTGGAGTTGAGGAAAAAAACAAAAACAAAAAAAAAGCAAAAAAAACAAAACATGACAAGACCCGTATGAACTGATGTAATGTGAAGTGAAAAGAACTGGGAGATCATAGTGTCCGGTAACACCAATGTTATGTTGATGATCAACTATGAAAGACTTGGCTACTCATTCACCTTTAGAGAGAGAACTGATGAACTCTGAGTGCAAATTAAAACACAATTTTCTCATTTTCTGTGATTCCTTGTTTTGCTTTTTTGTGATATGGCTAATATGGAAATATGTTTTACATGATTTCATGTTTATAATTGATACAATTTCATTTTCCTTATCAATGGGTGGGGGGAGGGAAAAAGGGTGGGAGAGATTTGAAACTCAAAATTAAAAAAAAAAAGAATGTTAAGAATATATATATTTATATGTAAATATATATATATTTATGTAAATATATATTATATGTAAATATATATATAAATATAATATAAAAAATATATATATATATGTAAAAGGGTTTAGACTTTCTATTTGTCTTCATAGGGAATCACTAGAGCAACTAATTGGAAGGTGCAAAAAAAAAAAATGAATTCCCATGGCAGCTTATAGGAGCAGGGGAAAGCCATAGATGAGAACCGGAGTTATTGGACCTCCACTCATCCCAGAATGGGGATGAGCAGGAAAGACTGCCAAGGGGCTAATTCTATAAGTTGTTACTTAAAATTACCACAGCCATGGGGGTCAGCAGGCCATCCTGGGCCAGCGATGAACTGTAGGACTAGGGATGGAATGAGGAGGGAGGATAAAGTCAGGGAAGTGCCAGGAATGTCAGTCTGGTGAGTTGGCTTTCCATTTCCTATTCCTTCTTCTTTCCTTCCTTCCTTTCCTTTTTTCTTCCTTCCTTCCTTTTTTCTTTCTTTCTTTTTCTTTCTTTCTTTCTTTCTTTCTTTCTTTCTTTCTTTCTTTCTTT
>NW_020954671.1:7640040-7663728 GCF_900497805.2 Vombatus ursinus | reverse complement strand
TTTCTTTCTTTCTTTCTTTCTTTCTTTCTTTCTTTCTTTCTTTCTTTCTTTCTTTCTTTCTTTCCTTCCTTTCTTTCTCTATTTACCTGTCTATCCATTTGCTTTCTTATTTATTGATGTTCACATATTTTTCATTCATCCATCTATTTCTTTATTTTACTTGCTTGTTCAGTTATTTATTCATTTGTTTATCATATCTTTCTAGCTGTCTATGTGAGAGTTTCTTTTTCTGTTCTTGTAATTGCTGAATTTTATATTTTGAGGACTCAAAACTGTATTATTGTGTGTGGTGAGTGGAGAAGTGCCTCTAAGAGATCTCTTATTCTACCATCTTTTCAGAATTTCTCCAGGCCAAATATTTGCTTATTATTGCCTTAGTTTTTCTGAAGTGACATTCTTTGAAGATTTCTCCTCTATCTTTTTCTACTGTTTTGATTTTACTTTATTAAGCACATCTACTGATGTCTGGAGGTGATGAAAGGGAGTTGGACATAGATATGATAAATGAGAATTTAGCCATCTATCTAGAATTTGCTTGAGGCCCTTTTGGTTCCATACTCTATTCTCCAATGTGTAATCTGCAAATGTGATAAACATGAAATCTATGCCTTTATTGAAGTCATTAATAACAATATTAAACATCACAGGGCCAGTCACCAGTGGATAGGGAGTGCTGGACCTTAAGTCAGGAATAACTGAGTTTAAATTTAGCCTCAGACATTTAGTAGATTTATGGTGCTGGGCAAGTCATTCAACTCTGCCTGCCTCACTTTCCTCACTTGTACCTACTAGTACCTACCTCCAAATGTTGTGAGGATAACATGATATAATAATCATGAATTACTTTGCAAATCTTAAAGAACTGTGCAAATGATACCTCATCCTTATTCTTATTCCATTTCATTTTAACCTATCAGTAAATGATTCATGACTATTCTTTGATTCCTATCATTCAAAGAGTTTAACTTGACTACTGTCTAGCCCAACGTATCCATCTTTTCCCACAATAAGAGCATGAGAAACCCTGTTGAATGCTTTACTCACATCTTGAGAAACCATAGACACAGCATTCCCTTGATCCACTACTTTAGTAATTCCATAAAATAAATGGGGCCAGTCTGGTATGACCCATTCTTGATGAACCCCTGCCAATTTCATGTAAGAATCTCCACCCAAAATCTCTGTTATAATACTTCCCATCATCCTGCTAGAAATCAAAGCCAAGCAACTGTGACCTGCAGCCTACATACTCTATATTCTTCCTTCCTTCCTCTCCACCCCACAAAAAAAATCCAAGCAAAACTGAGGGAAAATGAAGTTTAATTGTCATTCATGTGATAATTTTTCTTTTCTACATGATTCCATGAGGAATTCCTGTGAGTGACACAGTAATGACAGCTTCCATTTCCTGTGTCTGGGATGCAGATTATTTCATCATGATGACTTGAAACCATCTCAGGTATCAACTCCCCCTATTAATCATTTACTTTCCATCTTTTCTAATCCAAAAATTATTCTACCAAACAGAGAAACAAGAAGTAAAACAAGTCAGGAAGGTCATCTTTCTGTACCATCTACCACCATGGCTTCATTCATAGAATTTGCTCCCACACCCTCATCTTCTCCTCTTTCTCAGTGTGGCACCTCCCTTGAAACATTTGTTGCCCCTAGCTTTCCTTGGCAATTTTAGCTCATTCTGAGCATTAGTGTCCCACACTCTAATACTACTTTTAGGGGACTATGTCACACTTTTATATTCATTTTCATTAGTCTACCTTAGCTCTATCTCTCATACAAAACTATTGATGAGTTCCCTATGTATTCTGTATTAACTTATATTAAATTTATTTTCATTACATTTTAAGTTCCAAGCTTTCTCCTTTCCTAGCTGTCCACCTCACCCTAGAGAAGGCCACCATTTGAGACACAGACAGACATACAGACAGATAGATAGATAGATAGATAGATAGATAGATAGATAGATAGATAGATAGATAGAAAACCATATAATGCATACTTCTTTTTATCAGTCCTTTCTCTAGAGGTTGATAGCATCTTCCTTCATAAGTCTTTTGTAGTTGATTTGAATATTTATAATACTCGGAATAGCTTAGTCATTCACATTTATTCTTTGAACAATACTGCTGTTACTATGTATAATGTTCTCTTGGTTCTGCTCATTTCGCTTTTCATTATTTCATGCAAGTCTATGTTTTTTTTTCTAAGATTAACCTGCTCATCATTTCTTACAGCACAGTAATATTCCATCACAATCATACAACAAAACTTGTTTAGTCATTCTCCAATTGATGGGCATTTTCCAATTCTTTGCTTCCACAAAGAGAGCCTCTATAAATATTTTAGAGCATATAGGTTCTTTCCCTTTTTCCCTGATCATCTTGGGAAACAGACCTAATAGTGGTATTGCTGGGTCAAAGGGCCCTGTGTATTCTTATAAGTCTCTTTGGATGAATATCTACTTCTACATAATCATTGAATATTAGTTTTGGAAGGTATTTCAGAAATCATCTAGTCCAATTCACATGAAAACTGGAATTTTCTCTGAAACATACCTAGCAAATGCTCATCCATCCTTTGCTTAAGGGCAGGAGTCTCATTTCATCCTGATGTAGCCCATTCCACTTTTGGCTAAGTCTAATTGCTGGGAAGTACCCCCATCCCTTACATCAAGCTTTAGTTTATCTCTTTGCAACTTTTCCTAGTTCCTAGTTCTTCCTTTGGAGGACAAATGGAACAAGCTATAACTTTCTTTCATATGACAGTGTGCCGGTCGCGCTGTGCACTCTCCTCCTATAAGGAGCAGGCTGCCAGAGTCATACTTACCAGTCTTCGGTGCCCACCCAGATAAACACAGAGACGAGCCGATCAGGAGGTGCAAACACTTGAGCTTTATTCAGAGGCCATCACAGCAAGGCCAAGCAGGAAGGCCAGAGCAAGAGAGCAGGAGCAAGAGAGAGCAAGCTCTGATCCCTACTGTTCCTTAAATACCTACTTAGCCCTTCCTCCTCAGCCTGCCTACTAGTCATTGATTGTAGGATCAGATACCAGAAGGGGATGTCTGGGTTTAGCGCTGCACCAAGGGAAAGGATGTGACGCAGGAGGCTAGGACTGGATACAGGAAGGAGACCTCTGGGGTTAGTGCATAGACAAAGAGAGTACATGACACAGGAAGTCAGGCCCAGATACCGGGAGGAGGCGTCTGGGGTCAGTGCTACACAAAGGGAAAGTACGTGACCCAGGAAGTCAGGAAGGAGACATCTGGGGTTGACGCTGTACCTAGGGAGGAGACTAGACAAAGGGAACTCGTTCTCTGCCATCCCACTCCCACGTGGCACAGCCCCCTGCCTCAGGAGCACATGCTCCAGCTACTTCCTTGTATCCTGTTCCTTCTCCAGCTTATCACAGCTCCACGTAGCACTGCCCACTGCCTCGGGAGCATGAGCTCCGGTTACTTCCTAATACCCAGTTCTCGCCCCATGTTGCTACAATCTTTACTTGGCAGTAGTCAACACCAGACAATCCCTCACATGACAGCCTTTCAACTACTTGAAGGCAGCTAACATATATTCCCTAACTCTTTTCTGCTCTGAGTTAAAGAAAAAAATCTTGAACTAAACACACAGTCTCAGACCTTTTTCATGAACAGAAGTGTTCTTGTGGAAAGGAAGAGATTCATATCAGTAGTCATAATAGATTAATGTCTTGATGCAAAATCAGTAGAAAATGATTGTGTGTTCATTCAGTGGCTTAAATGAGGGCCTCCTGAATATCAATGACTCTTTTTTTTTACCTAAAAGGTCAAAATTTGTTATTTTGTATCCCTTATTGAATTGTCTTTTTTAAAATCATGCCTTAGTTTCCAAATGTTCTCTCTCTCTCTCTCTGTCTCTCTCTCTGTCTTTCTCTGTCTCTCTGTCTCTCTGTTTCTCTGTCTCTCTCTCTCACCTTACCTTCTATAGTCATAAACATGTATGTGCAAATTTGTTAAAATCAGCCTTTATTAGTCTCTTGAGAAATTTAACACAGTGGTCTATTTGGTGCCTTTGAAACTGTTTCTTTCCACTCATGTTTCTCTAGTTTTTTTTTTTTTTTAATAAATAAAAGATTTGTCTTTGTTTCTTTCTACCCACGTAACCTTTCCCACGTAAATAAGGCATCACACCACCTTGTTGACAGGGATTCAAGTTCTCACACCTATTGATCATTTTTTTCCCAAAACTGCTCAAAATTAATTTTAAAGCTAAATTTCTTCATATGTACACATCAACAATGCACATTAAGATAAATTTATTTTTGTACTCATTTTAGGCAAGAAAATGTTTAAATATTACAATGGGCAATATCCCTCATCATATAAAAATCAATAAAAATCTCATCCTATACACAAAACATTTTTCTGCCTCTTTCATCATTAACCATTTCTTATGAAAAAGGGCCTTAATGACACAATTAACCTTATTTCTAGTTAGTGATCTTCAAATGGAATGACCCTGAGGCCTTTCAACATTATGTTCTCTCTTCTACAGATATTCTTTAGCTAATCATTGCTCTTTTTAAAATGTGATGCTTAGGAAGGGAAGGAAGGAAAGAAACAGGAATTTATTAAGCATTTGCTATATGCCAGGAACTATGCTAAGTGCTTTGGATAAAAATACAAGCAATGACAGAGTCTTTCAAGTAGGTTTTGGAGTCCAGAGAAAATCAGAAATAGGGCAGGTAGGAAAATGAAAGGTTCACCAGCCTGGGCTTCTCAACAAAACCTGGGGTTCAGCAGGTACTCACCAATGGAAAAAAGGGGAAAGGTCTTGTGGAGAGGGCCACAGGGGTGGTAAGCTTCTCCAGGGTGAGTAAGCTCCAGGCCCCCAAGAAAGTTCCAGGATTAGCCAGTAGTAGAGGAAGATTGTTTTGAAGTCCAACCAAAGTCAGGAACAGGACTGGGAGGAGGATGAAATAAAAAAAATGTTCTAGATGTGTATAATTAAGATGTATTTATAATTTTCCCATTTCGTCATGTTAACCATTGGTATGATGCAGTACCTCAGAGTTGTTTTAATTTGCGTTTCTTTAATCAATAGTGATTTAGAGCATTTTTTTCATATGGCTATAAATAGCTTTAATTCTTCATCTGAAAACTGCCTGTTCATATCCTTTGACCATTTATCAATTGGGGAATGACTTGTATTCTTATAAATTTGACTCAGTTCTCTATATATTTGAGAAATGAGGTCTTTATCAGAGACATTATTTGTTAAAATTCTTTCCCAGTTTTCTGCTTTCCTTGTAATCCTGGTTGAATTGGCTTTGTTTATGCAAACCTTTTCAACTTAATGTAATCAAAATTATCAATTTTGCATTTCATAATGTTCCAAAGTTGTTAATTTTTTTTTTAAAAAAAGGTTAAACAGTACAGAACCAAACACAAATCTCTGGGGAATATCATTAGAAGTCTTCTTTCACATTGACATTAAACCATCAACCGCTATTCAAACAAGGAAATGGACTTAGCCTGGCATTCCTTGTTCTTAAGGAAGCCATGATAACTGTTTTTGATCACTGTTTGCTTTTCTAGGTATTCCCTATCAATCCCTATATTCTAGAATTTTTCCAAGAATCTCAGTCAAGCTCCCTGAACTCCTTCATTTTTCTGCTTCTTTTTTTTTTGACGGTTGGATAACATTTGCCTTTATCCAATACTCTGGTACCTCTCCCAATTTTCATAGATTTTCAACTGAGAATGAATCAGCAATCACATCTGCCAGTTCTTTCAATTACTGTGGTATTAATTTCATCTGGGCCGGTTGATGTGATTACTAAAGAACAACTAGATATTTTCTTACTGTCTCCATTCTTATCTTGTTTGTGATCTATTAGCCATTTTCCCCTCTTCTTTCTAATCTAAAGATCACTTTTCTTGATAGAGAAAAATGACCAAGTAATAATTAAGTGGTTACAAATTATCTGAGTCAATTCTTATGTCCCATCCACCTTGAGCAAAACACTTGTCCTCTCCCTTGTCCCTTTTATGATAATCTTTTTTCCTTATCTGGATTCCAAAAAACAAACAAAAAAGCTTTCTCTTATGCTTATCATTACATTACAACTTCAGTTCAGCCTAAGCATTAACACCAAAACCATTTTCACAGGACCATTTCATGCTTTTGTACTTATTCTGTTTCCAGACTTTTTAAAAAAATGTGTTCTTTTCTAATCTAGGTCACATGTCAGGACACGGCCTCAGTTATCTATACAAAAATAAATTCTTCAAAATATAGAGGGATACATTCTCCTATTCTATTTAAGATTCTAAGAAAGAGTTGTTATTTTCTCTCAAGGTTTCCATCATTTCAACCCTAGAAAGCATTTCCTCCTTATTGTTGAAAATCAGATACAGAATAACAGCTTCCCTTGCTCTTTTATGTTTGGAAGGATGTATTTGTATATTTGGGGCCATGAGTTTTATTGTTGGCTCCTTTCATGCCCCCCCACCTTATGAACTTATAGGTTTCTGCACTGTTATTCTTCCTCCTATATCGTACCTGTTCTCTGGTATCTAGGCTGGTGGATATTATGTAAGCTATTTTCTTCTTCCTAGCTCCCCTTTTCATTTAAAAGCCCCTTTTATTAGATTTTTTAAATTGAAGGCAAATATATTCTAAGTTGCTCTTGTTAAGTGCATTCCATCAATAGCCAGAAACTTATCATTCTGATATTTTTAGCTGTCCAGAAATCCAAACCTCATTCTCAGATGCTATCTACTTAATAAGCTCTTCATTACTTCATTACTCATTACTTCCTCATTTGAACTCTTTGCCATTGATCAGTGATATTTTAACTATGCCACTGAAAGCTATAATTTTTTTCTTAAGATTTTGTAATCTTTAGCAGTGCTTTCCTGATTCCTTCTGGCAGTATCATTTGTGTCCAAAAAATCACCAAAAATGGCTAATAGTCGTAAGGTTTGACAATTCTTGTAAATTTCTCTGAATTTTCTGAATATCTGTCCCAGGAGGACTGGAGACCTCTCTGTTATTATTATTAGTCTTAAAAATACCTGCCTTATAACACCTCATCAGGGAATCACTGACCACCAGTACTCATCTCTAATATCTCTGATTCTTAATGGATGACCACATTGATAAAAAGCACATGATGGGTATGGTTCAGTTCCTCCAGTAGTATTGGACAAGGGAAACACCTTAAAAAACCAATAATTAAGTTAATATTCATAAATAGTGTAAAAACTATGTATCAATACCTTCTATCCCCCTTTCCCCCCCCCCCACTTAGATACCACCAACAGAGAAAGAGAAGGAGTTTGCACCAAACTGTGAGGTAGTTTTTGATTTTGGCATTTTTGTTGGTTGTCATGGAGAAGAAATTTCATCATTTAATGGCTAACCTTCTGGTAATTAGCTTCTCTTTGAATTCAACAAGTATTTATTAAGATTATAACTATGTGCCAGCACTGTGCTGGGTGGTGAGGATGCAAGTACCAAAAATGACATAATTCCTACTCTCAAGGAGTTTACATTGTAGCGGGAGAGACAACAAAACAATCTATACGATATAAGCATCAAGTGAAAAATACAAATACATACAAAGTAATTAAATTCAAGGTCATTTGGAAGGTAGGGCACTAGTAATTGATGTTAGGAAAGGCTTCATTCAGAATATGGTGCTTAAGTTGTTTCTTAAAGAGAGGGACTCTGAGGCAGAGGTAAGGAGGGAGTATATTCAAGGCATGTGAAATGATCAATGCAAAGGCACAGAGGTGGGAGAAAAAGTCTCATACTAAGTCTATCTAGCTACAAAGTTTCTTGATGATATATTGTTTAGTATCCATAATCATTTATGAAAAAGGGTGTAAGATCTTTGTGTATTCTCTCACTGCCACCTCTGCTCCCTGCTTTAGCCTAGTATGGACAAGCACATTAACAAATATAGGCTGCTCAGTCTCAGGAGACCAGTTTAGTCCAGATGATTTGTTCTGGGTACCCCTGCAATGTTAGTGAGCAGCGAGATTTTACACCAGGCTAGGCTAGACGAAGGGGGATGAATCTTCTATGAGGAGCAGCTAAGTGATGCAGTGGAGAGAGCACTGGGCTGGGAATCAGGAAGACTCATCTTCCTGAATTTAAATCTGGCCTCAGATATTTACCTGCCTTGCAGCCCTGGGCAAGTCACTTAACCCTGTTTACCTCAGTTTCCTCATCTGTAAAATGAGCTGGAGAAGGAAATGGCAAACCTTTCCAGTGTCTTTGCCAAGAAAACTCCAAATGGGGTCACAAAGAGTCAGACACCACTAACATGTCACAACAAAAACAATAACAGCAGCCTCCTATGACTAGACAAATGTTAAGGTAATCAGATAAGGCTAACTATAGCAGTTGGCTTTGTAGGTAGGAATTGCATTCATGAAGATTCATTTACCACTCTAGCATCTCTATTTCCATATTCCCCCTCACTTGGGTATAACTCTTTGTTTCAATAGGTTGTTATTTAGACAGTAAACTCACAGTTTATTACTATGCATAAACTTAACATCTTTCCTCCACCTTGGATGAACTTGCTGGTTTGAGCTCTGCAGCATCAAAATGGGATATGTTTTGGAGGTAAACACTTTTTAAAAGTGACTTATTTGCTTCCTCCATTTGTAATTAATCAATTAATTAATGCACATTGAGTAAGTGCCTACTATTTGTCAGTTAGTATGTTAAGTGCTATAGACAGAAAAACAGAGCAAAATTTGTGACTATCTTCAAAAAGTCTACAGTTCAATGGGTATGTAATAATAAGGTAGGTGGCTGAGTGGATAGAGTACTGAGTCTGCAGTTTGGAAGACTTCAGTACAAATTTAGCCTCAAAGACCTACTGATTATCTGACCCTGGGGACAAGTCACTTATCCTCCATTTGCCTCAGTTTCCTCATTTGTAAAATGAGAATAATAATAACTTTCACTTCCCAGGGTTGTTGTGAGGATCAGATGACTGTAAAGTGCTTAGCACAGTGCCTGGGACATGGAATGTGCTATATTAATGTTAGTTATTATCATTATTCATTTTTTTATTAATATCTCACTTAATGGTTTTTAAACTACAAAGCCAAATATACCACCCACATCACTGCCCCCTTCTATGAGCACATGTAATCAAGAAAAATAAATAGCTATATTTACAAACTTACAATTACATAAAAATTTTGACTTCTGCATTGTTCCCTGAGGCTGCATCATTCACATGGCAGACTTCTATATTGAGTCTGGTCATTATTCTTCAGCAATAAAAAACAGCATTTGTTTTTTCAGACATTAGTTTTCAAATAGTTATTATTAGCATAATGTGCTGTTATGAAAATTACTTTGAAAAATTTCATTGTGAAGATGATAAAAGAGAAACAAAGGAACAATCCAGGTGCATGCATTAATCATTTAGAATCCATTGGTGATGCTGACCTAGCATTCAAAATAGAGCCACTGAAGAGCATACTACCATACATCTGGACTTCCTGGCATTGTTGTGTCATAGCAAGTGACCTTCATGAGGCAAGTCATGTACATTTCTATGCAGGCAGATCCTTAAGGCAGTTTCTAGGGGTCACAGGCCATTACTGTTCTCTACCATGAAAAAGTGCTCAAAATGCAAGTTACCTTGTAAAGATCATCAGGAAACCACTTTATTGTCCACCAGGATGTTCAGATTCAGTGTCTCCTTGTGCCACTGAGAAAAACATGTCTCTCTGCTAATTAGTCATATGGATAACCTTAGGGCAAGAGTTCTTAAACTTGGTCCCACAAACCCTGAGTCCATGAATAAATGTCAAGAGTTTTGTGACTTGGACAATTTTTTTAAACTAACCTTTATCTGAACTTTATCAATCCCTTTAATTGTCATTGTAGGCCACAAACACTTTTCTGAGGAGGGGTTCATAGGCTAAGGAGCCCACAACACAGAAAAGCTTAAGAACCCCTACCTAAGGTTATTAGGCCAATTAAATGAGCCATGTGGGAAAGCTACAGCAGCAGTCTGGTGGAAAGAGCCTCAAATTCAACTCCTTCTTTCCCTCTGCCTCATAGTCTCTTTTTCTTTAAGACACAGCTCAAGAATATTCGCTCACAAAAAACCTTTCCTAATTACCCTATCTTCCAGTATATGTAAATTCCCAAACATGTAAATACACATATATATGCATGCATATATGCACACCATATATAGTATGTAGCATATATATGTATTTTACATATATACTTATATGTACTATCATTCTTGTTAGATTGTAAGCTCCTTGTGAGTAGGAATTTTTTCATTCTTTATACTTATGTCTTTGGTACTTAGCACAGAGCCCATTGCTTATTTAATACTTGTTGATTAATTGATTAGATTTCAAATCAGATCACCACAGTTCAAATACTGATGGTCACTTCATATTTATATAACTTTGGGCAAGCCACTGAATCTTTCTGAGCCTGATTGGGTCCAGAAAGCTCAAATAGGGGCTTGGATTAGATGACATTTAAGATCTAACCCTAAATTTATAATCCCATAAAATTTCCAACTCCCTTTAATTTTTTAAATACTTTAATAATTTTGTGTAAATGGACAAAACACTTCCTTTCTGTGGGTCACAGTTTTACCTTCTATAAAATAAGAGGATGGGATTAGATGAATCCTTATCTCCTTTCCACATCTAATATTCTATGAATCTATCAATCAGTAAGCATTTATTAAGTGCCAACTATGTACCTAGTACTATACTAGCAGCTGGAGATCGAAGTACAAAGAATGGGGGCAGCTAGGTGGCACAGTGGATAGAGCACCGACCCTGAAGTCAGGAGGACCTGAGTTCAAATCCAGCCTCAGACCAAACACTTGACACTTACTAGCTGTGTGACCCTGGGCAAGTCACTTAACTCCAATTGCCTAAAAAAAAAAAAAGTACAAAGAATGAAAAAATTCCTACTCAGAAGGAGTTTATATTCTAATGGGGGAAGCAAGAGATTTCTCTGTGAGCCCACACATATACATTTATACCTATGTGCATAAATAAATGTGTGTATATGTGTGTATAAATACATACATGGTATATACATCATGCCTCAAAAAACCTTAGTGCAATTTTAAGTTATTAAAGCTTATATCTATCTGTATTATACATATCTAGCTATATTATCTCTATATTTTATCTAAAGGGATATCTATATTTATATAGATGCCTATATCAATATTGCTTTAAAAGAAATGTTAGAACATTAAACTTCCTACTATTGGTAATTTGAATATATTCAGCCCCAGACAGAAAAGTCATCTTACAATTAAAATAGTTTCCCTGTGCAAGGGTCTATATCAATCTCAGTATTAATATTGAGATTGCTAATCTATTTCTCTAGATAAGATATCAATACCTCTATAGATGAGATGTAGATATAGATGTAGATATAAATGATATCTAGATAGGGATATGGATATAGCTATTGATAGAAATATGTCCTTGCACAGTGAAATTGTTTTAATCATAGTATCAATCAAAAATGGCTTTTTTTGTCTGGGTCTGAATATATTGAAATTACAAATAGCTGGAAGTTTAGTGTCTAACATTCATTTTAAAGTGAGTTTCATATATATATATTATAAACAATATATATGAATATTTATAGGTATATTTGGAATAAATAGAGAGAAAATGAATGCAAAGTAATTAATTACATGGTAGTTTTAGAAAGAGGACACTAACAGTTTACAAGTCATATTCTCTTGTTCTGTGGAAGGGTATGTACTTGTCATTTTTTTTCCTTTAAAAAAAACTATTCACAAAGGCAAGCAAAGGAAAATAGAAAATGTACACACTGGGATCATAACTTTTCATTAGCAAATCTTCAGAGCATCTTCTTAGTATAAACTCCTCTCTGAAATGAAGTGAGGAAACTGGAGTTCTGTCAAACTTAATTCTCAGCAGGAGGTTAATCCCGGGTGTTCCGTGATGCCTTCTAGAAATCAGCTTACCCCAACTACTTGCTCTATGCCATGTCTTTGAACTAAGTACTTGCACGAAGAGATTTCCCTTTTCTCATGGTATCAATCAGAGGATGAATTTTCTGTCGGGAAATGAAAATATTAAGATGGCACAGAGCAGAGAATTTAATGATTTATTATTCATTTTAAAATAGTTACTTCCAGCAAAGACAAGGAAAAAAAGATAAATGATTGAAGAAAAACACATGTATGAACCTCATGTTAACAGACTTGTCACAAGTAAGAAAGGGATCAGGAGTGGACTCATGATTTTATTGGCATGGAGAGTGAAGAACTCCTTCTACCAAGGTATCTGGGCACCTTCTCTGCAATTAATAGAGTAGCCAAGAGCATTGGGGTGTTAAGTGACTTGCTTAGGGTCATAAAACCAGTATGTGTCAGAGGCAAAACTTAAAATCAACTTTTCCTTGACTCTGAGGCCAGCATTACATACTCTTCATTAATTGCTGGTGAATGGAAATGATCATTTGCTGAGGCTGGATTGAATTCATGGGAATGGATGTTCTTAGACATGTAAGCTATTAATGAAAGAGAAATGGCATTGATGATATCATAATCATCTTTCTCACTGGTTATAAACAATATACTGCACTTAGGCATTGCATTTTACTTCATCCAAGTGAGTGTGTACAGTGTGAAGGGACTAGGGTTTAGGGGAGAAGGTAGAGGAACATCAGTGACCACAAGCACAGCTCCTGAAATCACAAAGCGAAGCTTTCAAAGGTACTACAGCTACACATCCAAGGAACCTTCCAAAGCCAAAGTACAATTTACTTCAAGAAGAACATGAGAAGTTTCATTTGCTTGGGGAAGCACGCGAAACTACATGGGAACATGGATTTGGAAGATTACAGTAGGAACATATAGGCAAGACTGATTAAATCTGACTATTTCATCTGATATAATTGAAATAGGATAGAAAAAGTGATGCTTGAATTGAGCAACTTCAGTTGAAGTATGGGGGGAAAAATCTAATGTAAAAATGACCATATGCTATTAGAGTGTTAAGTCCACTAGAAATGGAATAAGGAAAATTCAATGTGAGTCCATTCCCTGACATTTGCTAGCTTTCTGATCTCGAGCAAGTTATTTATCTTGTTCAGGGTACAAGGCAAGGCACCACGCATTTCATTAGTCACTGACTGTGTTCCAGGTTGGCCAGTCTGGAGGACTTTCCAAAATGGAAACCCCAGGAGGAATTCATCAACAGGAGAAGGGTGAGGGTAGATAGGTGGTTCTCTCAGCTTCAGTTTCCTTATCTGTAAAATGGAAATAATAATAGCACCTACCTCACAGGGTTATTGTGAGGATTGAATGAGTTAACATATGCAATAGGGCTTTTGGAATATGCCCAGTTTTGTCTAACATGGAGGCACCCGTAAAGGTGTTTGCTTGGGCATGCTCAGATGTGCAAATATGGAAACACTTGTCCAGATACCATGTGGGTAAGTAGTGTTGTTGTTGTTGTTCTCTTGGTTCAGTCATGTTTTTGTAGGATTTTCTTGGCCAAGTTACTAGAGTGGTTTGTCATTTCTTTCTCCAGCTCATTTTACAGATGAGAAAACTGAGGTAAACAGGATGAAGTGATTTACCCAGAGTCACATAGTTATTAAGTATGTGAGGTCAAATTTGAACTCAGGTCTTCCTAACTCCAGGCCTGATGTTCTGTCCACTGTGTCAAATAGCTGCCTGTGAGTAAGTGTAGCCTCTTTTGATTGGCTGTTTGAGGAGAACATAATAAGACTTTAAAACAAGTGAGACTGAGACAGTTGTTCTCTTTCTGACTTGTGTTCTCTTTCCTGTTGTATCTAGAAGGTAAAGATGATAGTTCATCCAATCTGGGCCCGGGGGTGCTTGTTTCTGTTCTGTGTGCTCAGTTTTAGGTGCCAGATGAGATCCCCACAAAACCCAAGAGTTTCTAACCTTGGAACAAAGATTAATGATCCAGAAAAGCTAGTTATCCTGGGACTCATGCCTGAGAGGGGTTTTAGACTTGGAAAGGGGACTGTGCTCTATAAAAGTGATAAAAATGGATCATTGCATCAGTATGTTCACTTCAAAAATACAAATTAACATTATATATGTTGCTTTGTATTTTCTACTTATTTTGCTAAACAGTTCTCAATTACATTTTAATCTGTTTGTATAAAGGAGCTGTCCTATAAGCTGAGAGCTTGATGTCTATACTCTACAGGAACTGAGTTAAATTAGGAACCTAATCTCCTTCCCCTACCCAGAACAACTGGATTATACCTCCCATTTCTTAAGGGAGTAAATTTCTGTATTTGTCATTATACCTTTTAAGGTAAATATTCCTTTATAAAAAGAAATATAACTGTTAATGCTTAACATTGCACTGAGGAGCTGGGGATCAACCCCTCTACTTGAGGAAACATTTTTGGTGCAGGCTGAAGTCATTTTTAGAGAGCCTAAGCACACCCTCAGTCCCTATCTACACATACTAAAAAAAATCTTTAAATCTTTAAATGCTTTAAATTCTCCTCCTTCTCCTCCTGTTTCTCCTCCTCCTGTTTCTTCTTTTTCTCATACTCCTGCTCCTCTTCCTCATTATCTGTAACATTTCTTCAATTTATATATAAAATCAGGAGTCCAAAAATTACCCATCCAATTGTGGAAAAATTAACAAAAACTGCTGAATTATGCTTTAATTTAGCCTTTTAATTGCATAGTTATTGTTGGATTTCATAGGGGCTAACTCAAACTTTGTTGGTTAAGCATAGTTCTCTAATGTGATTTCAAGCGCAACAACAATCCCCTGGAGCCTGGAGGGTGGGGAAAGTCCTATTTTGCTAAGGGCCTCCCATTCTTGGTTCATATGTAGACTGGGTTCAGTCCTGGGGAAACCTAGTTACAAAGCTTGGCATTAGGCTTATTTTTTGGTCTTTGAATATTTATGTCCCACCTTAAAACCCTGGGGTGCAGTCAGGAAATCACTTAAAGCTTAGATTTGGCTCAAGTCTAAGATACCCTCAAAAGGGATTAGAAGGATACTCAATATACAATGGAGATCAGATATGACTGCTTTTTATTTCCTCCATACAAAATCAATTCTTAAAAAAAGAAAAAGATTCCTAGCCTGACATCAATAAAAACTTGAAACAGTAACCGGTAACTTCTATTATATCCTCCCAGGATTTTTATACTTAAAAACCACATGGGAACATGGATTCAGAGGACCAGAGTAGGGATATATGGGCAGGGCTGATTAAATCCCCACAAAACCCAAGAGTTCCAATGTTGGAACAAAGATTAATGATCCAAAGAAGCTATGGAGCCTAGGACTCAAGACTGAGGGGCATTTTGTACTTAGAACTGGGACTGTGCTCTATAGCACTGATAGGCATTGCATCATCATCTTGACTTGGAAAACCACAAATAACATAATGTATGTTGCATTGCATTTTTACTTATTTTGTTAAAGCTCCCAATTACATTTTAATCTGGTTCTCTGCCGCAAGGAATTATCCTGTGAGCTGCATCTGAAAACACCTTTTGTGTTTTAAGAATTTATTTTCTATAGAGGAAATATATAGTTGTCCTACATCCAATTTCCATTGTATGTTGAGTATCTTTCTGATCCGTTTTATATTCATTTCATCTGATATAGTTGAAATAGGATGGAAAAGGTGATGCTTGAATTGAGCTACCTCAGTCTAAGTATGAAAAAACACCTGATATAAAAATTACTATATACTATTAGAGTGATAAGTCCACTAGAAATGGAATCAAGAAAACTCAGTTTGATCCCATTGAAACATGAAACAGTGGGACTTCTGAAAAGCTATTTCATCTCTCTACCTTCATTGCCTGAACTCACTTACTATATCTTCAGCGAACTAGGGAATCACTTTTCCTCATCCTCCTGTTAATGGTCTGTTCTCCTCTGAGAAGCCCCTGGAACACTGCAGGTGGTGCCAACTGAAAGATCCAGAAGCCACAACCTCCCAAACCTACCTACATCAAAATTTCTATTCAGTCATCTATGTTTAGAAAAAGAAACATAAAAGGAGAAAAGACAAACAGAATCCCAGGGTCCAGTCTCAGGTTCATCTAAGCATTGCATATGCTCACTGACATGAGAGAGCAGCTACTATAATTGTCTGCAGGGGAGAGAAATCCTCCTTCCTTTGACCCCATCACATGAAGTTCACGAGAGGTTTGTAGATAAGCCACATGCTCCATGGGAAGAGAGATGTGAAGAGAGACCACTTAAGGGCAGTCACTTTTTCAAAAAGGTCTGCTTGAGTAAACTATTCCTAGCTCAGTGACCAAACTTTTTCTCCACTGTCCCATCAGAGTATAGGGAGAGAAATATGAGATTGTACATACTTTTTATCCAGGGGTTGAAACTCCTATTCTATCCCAATAGAGAAACTCTGAGTGATTGGCAAATAGCCCAAAGGGATCTTTTCTATTATGCTAGATGTTGAGATATAAAGGTAAATAAGATGTGGTTCTTTTTTCAAGAAACATGCAATATGAAAGAATTAAAACAGTATTTCTAGCATTCAATTACATTGGAAATGAATTTCACTTACTAATTATTATAACCAATTCACAATAATTTAGTTAAGTTGGCAATTCAATACAAAATTAAGTAGAAGCAAAATTTGTGAACTCTCTCGACATCCTTTCTTTACTGCTAACATAAGTTGGCATTGGTTATTAGTAACCACACACATGACATACCGTAAGTATAATATAGAATAATGAACTCCCTGAAGTGGTCACAATTTTTTTCAAATTCACACTTTTTGAAGTTATATTTATATAAAATATGGTAATTGATTCTAGCCCAATAGTAAAAAGCAATGCTAGGCAGCAGAGCGGATAGATCATCAGACCTGGATTCAAGAAAACTTGAGTTCAAATTGCCACAGATAATACCAGCTGTATGACCCTGGGCAAGCCACTTAACTTCTTTATGCCTCAGGTTCCTCATCTCTAATATAGGGAAGAATTATAGCACCAACTTCCCAGGGTTATTACAGGGATAAAATGAGATAATATTTGTAAATTATTTTGTAAACCTTAAATCACTATATAAATATTATTATTATAACTATTATCATTATCATTATCATCATCATCATTATTACAAATTCAAATAATGGGACTACTTCAAAGGATTAATTATTCATATAGATCAGGACCTATCTATATATGAAAATAAAGATTTGGGGATAGCTACTGGTATGCCTATTGGTATAGGAAATTCCTGGTAAGAATTTCCTTTACCATTATATAGGTTGGCAACTTATCATTTTAGAGTTGCCTGAGATGACTAAGAGATTAACTGACTTGCCCAGGGTAACACAGCCAGTATGTGTTAAATATGGGACTTGAACTCAGATCTTCTTGATTCTTATATTGAGGGAAAAAAAGAAAGTGAGTTTTCTATAATCTATTTATATACTTTGATTTAATACTTTAATTTAATTCTTAGTTCCCATGAATACCACTATAGGATTATAGAAAAGATTGTAAAAGTGCGGAGATTGAGGGAAGAGTGACTTCATCTAGATAGCATCCATAGCAATATACTTAAACTCAAAGCATTGGAAAACTCAGTTTACTACAGAAAGAGGTCAGTAGATACTAAATTTGATTTTCTTAATGGCATATGAAAAGAAACTTTGAAGTGTATGTTGCAAATATCCCCAAAGGTTTAACACTTCAGCTTTATAAGAAGGAAAGGGGAGGGCACTGACCCAGAATTAAACATCTTCACAAGCAGCTTTTAGTACAAAAAGCTATTCTGGGCTTCATGCAGCCTTTAAATACTTATCCTCTATAAGGAGTTTGTGGAGGGGCCTTGATTGCCTGAGTCTCTACATAAAAACAGAGAATAAATTTCCAAGCCTATTTTCAAATTTTAGAGAATTACTTTTCTTTCTCTTGGTTAAGATCTACCTGACAGAAGCTGCTGCCTGGCTTCTTTGTCCTCCTTGTCTCCTTTTTTAGAAGACAGATAGACAGATAAATGATAGATAGATAGATTCATTGATAGACAGATGTAAATATAAACATATGTGCATATATACACACATGAAATGTATACCTACATGCATGTGCATGTGTGTATACATAGGTGTATACAAATCTGTCATCATCTACATGTGAACATTTATGTGTGTGTATATATGTGTGAGTGTAGAGAGCAAGAGAAAGGAGGGAGAGAGAGAGAGGGAAAGAGAGAGAGAGAGAGAGAAGGAGAATATGGATTGATTTTGTTTTGATAGAACAGACATTTCTCAAAAAAGACCAAACAACAGTCATTCCTAAAAAGTGCATTCCTTGGAAGACAATGAAATAAAATAACAGAATGGCAGAACTGAAATTTATAGCATATCACTTTTCATATCTATAGTCTGTTAATGCTTAATAAAAAAGAAGAGTAAGTGTGATTTAACTTTGGTGGAATGCTACAGACACTGTCTATTGGACCTGACCTGTAATTTTATTACGTTCACTCATGTTGTTGCAGTCATTGGGTAGAAGGTATTTTGGGCTCTGCCTCCTTCACTCTGCCTTAGTACCTTGAAGTTTTTCCATCTCTCTATGGATTCTTTATATTGTGGATTGTCTTTGGGAAATCACAATGCTATCTTGCTGTCTCCAGTCTTCTGCCCAAAATGAAGGCCCCTATATTTAAAACCAATATACTACTAACAATGTTTTATGGCTGTGAGTCATGGAACACTCATCTCCAAAGTACTAAAATAGGTATCACCCAGGTAATGGATAGTTGCATGGTGATTGCAAGCAGATTGCAACAGATTAAAAGATGACTTTAAAATGGAAAGACAAAGTAAAGAAATTTCATGTATTTTAAAGAAATGTACAGGGGAAAAAAAGATGGGTTACTCATATGGTTGTTGTTGTTTCTCCTTCATTCTCTAAGAGGACCATGATATCAAGAAGGTAATACCATGACTTGCAAGCGAATTGGATTTAAGTGAGAGAGTGCTGTGCAAAGTCACCAGACTCACTTTCTCCTCTGGAGCCATCTCAGTCCAGTGGCAAGATATAAATTAAGATGACTGGAGATGTCCCTGGATGCAGTGGGAGACCTTGACCTTTTTAAGCTAAGGTTTTTTAACAGGTCTCAGTTCAACTGAGGCAATGCCCATTCAGTGATCAAGGCTAGGTAAAAATTGAGACAAAGAATGACCTCTTTTACCTATTAAAAAAAATCAGAGGGGATAATCAAAAACAAACACTTCTGAGGAGGGACAGGGTCAAAATAGAGACTAGAATAAATGGGGGGTAGGATAGGATGAAGGGAAATATACTTAGTTTTCACAACAGGACTCTTATGGAAGTGTTTTGCAAGACTACACATCTATAACCTGTATTGAGATTCTTGCCTTTTCAATGAGGGTGGATGGGGAGGGAGGAAGGGAGAAAATTTGTTACTCAAAGTTTTAAAAACACATGTTAAAAATTAAAAAAAAATTTTAAAAAATCAGTCTGGAAGGGGAAGATCCTAGGGGTTTCTGGCCAAAACAGAAACAATTACTATTTGCATTCACTCTGAGCCATCCTATGACCCAAACAATGGCCCAAACTATGACCACTAAGTAGGGCTTGGGCTGGGACCTATTGTTAGCCAATCAATGAGAGACAGAGTGAATTGAGTTTAAGGTAGGATCCTTGAGAGAGAAATCTAGCCCATAAATCCCAAGATATCTTGCTGGGTTTCTGCAATCAAAATTTGCATTGCCTTGGGCTGGGCACCCTCAGGTAAGGTATGATACTTACTCTATGTGGATAGAGGAAGAGGAGAGGAGAAGAGAGGAGAGGAGAAAAATCAAGAATAACCTACCCACAAAACTGAGTACAGTCCTTCAGGGGGAAAAATGAGTATTTAATGAAATAGAGGACTTTCAAGCATTTCTGATGAAAAGAGCACAGCTGAATAGAAAATCTGATTTTCAAATAAAAGACTCAAGTGAAACATGAAGAGGTAAACAGGAAAGAGAAATCATAAGGGGTTAAATAAGGTTAAACTGTTTACATTCTTAAGTGGGAAGATGATACTTGTAACTCATAAGAACTTTCTCATTATTAGGGCAGTTAAATGAAGTATACATAGAGAGGGGGCATAGGTATGAATTGAATTTGATGGGATATTATCTTAAAAAATGAAATTAAGGGTTAAGAAACAAGAATGCACTAGGACAATGGAAAAGAGAAGTAGATTGAGGTAAATTATCTCATATAAAAGAAGTTTGAAAGAGCTTTTATAGTGAAGGGGGAGATGGCAGAAGAAGAAGGCAGCACTTGAACCTTACTCTCATCAGAACTAGCTCAAAGAGAAAATACATTCTCAGTTGGGTATAGAAATCTATCTTACTGTATAGGAAAATAGGAGAGGAAGGAGATAAGAGAAGGGTGTCAGTTGACAGAAGGGAGGGAGGATTGAGGGAGGTGGTAGTCAGAAGCAAAACACTTTTGAGGATGGACAGGAAGAGAAAGAGTAGAATAAACAGAGGGGAAATAGGATGGAGGAAAATACACAATAATCATAACTGTGAAAAAATTTACATCATATTTCTCTGATAAAAGACTCATTTCTCAAATATGTGGAGAACTCAGTCAAATATATAAAAATAAGAGCCATTCCCCAATTGATAAATGGTCAAAGGATATGAACAGATAGTTTTTTTTATACAAAGTAATCAAAGCTATCATTAGCCATAAGGGAAAAACATCTAAATTATTATTTATTAGAGAAATGAAAATTAAAACAACTCTGGGATACCACCTTACACCTATCAGATTGGCTAATATGATGGAAAAGGAAAATGTTGGAGGAGATATGGGAAAATTGAGACACTAATTCATTGTCAGTGTTGTTGAGTCCAGATTCAAAGATTCTGGAGAACAATTTGGAACTATTCCCAAAGGGTTATAAGACCATGTATACTCTCTGATCCAGCAATATCACCACTTAGCTCTGTATCCTCAAAATATTTATAGCAGCAGTTCTTTTTGGATTAGCAAGGAATTAGAAATAGAGGAGATATCCATCAGTTGGGGAATGGTTGAATAATTATATGTTTGTAATGGAATACTATTGTTCTATAAGAAATGATGATTGGGCTCCAGTGGAAGAATGCCTGATTGCAAACTTTATAATGACAATCTTAAGGCTTAGTGCAATGTGTGATAAGATAGCTCACATTCATACTGTGGTAGAAATTTTTGGACAGGGTACTTTGGGGGAAGGTAGGGGGTAGATTATATTCACATACAACTTGCCTCCATCTATTTATTCAACAAACATTTGTTAAAAGCCTATGTGCCAAGCTCTGTGCTAGGCATTGGGGAGACAAAGACAAAAATGAGATACCACTTGGCCTCAAGGAACTTACATTTGCTTTTCATCTACAAAAGTTTTGTGGAAATTTGGTGTTATTTAGAGTGAATGAAATGACCTCTTGGAGTTCCAATCTGGGAGCCTAGTTAGGGAAGAGCTGTGTTGATGAAAGAATATGATGAGATTAAAAAGTAAATGAACCAGGAACTAAATATAAAGAATTCCATGTACTTTGAGTCACAGTGATTAGGAAAACCAAAAGTTCTATATATTCTGAACAACACTCCTACAAAAGAAAAAAAAAACTTCTAATTCTGTTGTACAAACGATGTTAACAGATGGTTATTCAGAGATAAATACCATTGAGTTTTCACGTACTTTTCTTATTCTCTAAATGAAGGTTTTTTTTCCCCTAAAAAGAACCTCCTTAAGGCAAATAAATTTCTGATCTCTCTAGTTTCCTTAGTCATCCATTAAATTAGTAGAAATATCTACTATATGCTAAGCACTATACTAGAAGCTCAGGAAAAAGAAATTTAAAATGTGAGACAGTACCTCCCTGCAAGGAGCTTACATTGTGCCAGAGGCAAACAATATGTTTATGGAAAAGTAAATATAGATTATATGCAAAATAAATAAAAAGTGATTTGGGGGAGGTGCTAATAACTGGGAAAATCAGGACCATCCTCTTTAAAGAGGTAACACTCTAATTGAAAATTGGAGTCTATGAGTTCCAAGAGGCAAAGGTAAGGAAAGTGAGTTCTGAACATAGTGAAGAGCCTATGAAAAGTCACAGAAACTGGAAATGGAATGTTTGTTTGTTTGTTTTTTACAGGGATTAACAAGTAGCCCAGTGGTCTCTCAGTGCACCTGTCTGAAACTGCACATTTCCAATCAATGCTGAATGAACAAACTAATCATTTTATCCATAACCAACATTTCTTCTCAATGGCCCCTTTATTTTCCCTGTGTGGTTGAAGTTCTATTGCCTTCAGGAGTGAACTCCAAGGAACTATTGAATATTCAAAAGTAAAACTGCTCTTTTTAAGAAAATCATTAGGAACTCATATCCTTGAACACTGCCACATTTTCTTTCTTTTTTTAAATAAATTTATTTATTTTTAGTTTTCAACATTTACTTCCACAAGATTTTGAGTTCCAAATTTTCACCCCATCTTGCCCCTCCCCCCACCCCAAGAAGGCATGCATTTTGAATACCACTTCCCCAAGTATGCCTTCCATTCTATCTCTCCCCACTTCTCTTAACCAATTCCCCTTCTATTTTCCTGTAGGGTAGGATAGATTTCTGTACCCCATTTCCTGTATTTCTTATTTCCCAGTTACATGTGAAAATATGTTTTTAAACATGTGTTTTTAAAACACTGGGTTCCAAATTTTCTCCCTTCCTCCCTCCCCACCCACCCCCATTGAAAAGGCAAGCCACTCAATATAGATTATACATGTGCAGTCATGCAAAACACTTCCATAGTAGACATGCTGTGAAAAACTAACTCTATTTCCTTTAATCCTATACTGTCCCCCCATTTATTTTATTCTTTCTTTTGACCCTGTACCTCCTCAGAAGTGTTCACTTCTGATTACCCTCTTTCCCAATCTGCCCTCTCTCTATCATTCCCCTGCTCTCTTGTCTCCTTTCCCCCCCATTTTCCTGTAGGGTAAGACAGATTTCCATACCCAATTGAGTATGTATGTTATTCCCTCATTAAGCCAAATCCTATGAGAGTAAGATTCACTCATTCCCTCTCACCTTCCCTGTTTCCTCTCCACTGTAAGAGCCTTTTCTTTTCTGTTTTTTTTTGTGAGATGGTTTACCCCATTCTACCTCTCCCTTTCTCCTTCTACTAGTATAATCCTCTCTCACCCTTTAATTTTATTCTCCAGATTTGACCCCTTCATCTTCAACTCACCCTGCGTCCTCTATCTATCTATCTATCCATCTATCTATCTATCTATCTATCTATCTACATACATATAATTTTTCCCTCCAACTACCCTAATACTGACAAAGGTCTCATGAGTTACATATATCATCTTTCCATGCAGGAATGTAAACAGTTCAACCTTAATAAGTCTCTTATTATTTCTCTTTCCTGTTTACCTCTTCATGTTCCACTTGAGTCTTGTATTTGAAAGTCAAATTTTCTATTCAGCTCTGGTCTTTTCATCAAGAATGCTTGAAAGTCCCCTATGTCACTGAATGACCATTTTTGCCCCTGCAGGATTATACTCAGTTTTGCTGGGTAGGTGATTCTTGGTTGTAATCCTATCTCCTT